>NC_064621.1:332234199-332536253 GCF_023898315.1 Schistocerca nitens
TGGGCAGTAAAGGAAACCAAGGAGAAATTTAGAGTAAGAATTAAAGTTAAGGAGAAGAGGTTTGACGATGACATTGCAATTCTGTCAGACACAGTAAAGGCCTTGAAAAATCAGTTGACTGAGATGAACAGTCTTAGATTAAAAGATGAATATCAACAAAAGTAACACAAGGGTAAGCTAAGGTAGTCAAGGTAAATCAGGTGATCCTGACTGAATTAGGTTAGAACTCGAAACACTAAAGTCAACACATGGACAATAAATAACTGCCGATAACTTAAGTAAAGAGAATATAATATGCAGACTGGCAATAGCAAGAAAAACAATTCTGAAAAAAGATAAATTTTTTTACATTATCTAGAAATTTTAAGTTACTGAAATTCTCTTATGAAAATATTTGTTTGAAGTATAGCCTTGTTGGAAAGAGAAACATGGATGACTGCTCAGACAAGAAGAGAATAAAAGTTTTAGAAATGTATTGTGACAGGAGTATGCCGAACATTACGTGAATGTAAACTGCAGTACCTATTTGGTTATGTAGAGGATTGCACAAGACAGACGAGCGTGGCAAGCTGCACCAAACTGCTCTTCAGCTAAAACGACAACTACAATAACAGTTACAGCTGTGCAAACCATATGTTACGCTGATACTAACTAGGAAAATTATTTCAGTGAATCACATTCTGCTTGGTAAACCAGACAGACGCCAAATCACTAGCCGAGAACGCAGAACGGAATGAATGTTGCGACTAGAAGTAACGCGATCGAGAGTCATTATCGATGAGGGATACCAAGAATAGTCTTGCGTAACAACACACACTCCAGCGGAGTTCCAAAATCCTCCAGGAAGCTAGGTAGTGGCTGTACTCGATAATCGGAGTAATTATGGCTTCGATAATGAAATATGAACTGTCTGATTCACCAACCGTGATTGATAATTATTTCTGGTAGAGGGATAACGGACATATCCTCTTGAGGTGTTTACCGCGTCCCTAATGTTCGTGGTGCCCACTCTCAAAAGTCTTCTTCATGTCGCTGGAGTGGTGGATACTAGAATGCTAATCATTTCATCTCCGAATATCCACTATGATGTTCCATAGTAATCTGTTTAACATATTCATATATACCAGCCGACCACAATTTTATTGTACCTGGAATGAAAGCGCTCCGGTCGGCTTATCGTGAGTTTTTATAGTGATGTTACACGAGAACAGGCTGAACCACTGGACAGTATAATTATGCACAACTGTTCTAAAATAATTCACAATGCAATGAATGTTTGCTATTCACCATTGCACTTGTTTACAGTGATGATAAATATGACGGGAGGCCAAGTGCACTAATACCGCGGTCGGGTAGTACGCTCGTGAGCAAAAATATTATGAATACCCCCGATTAGTAGCGAGTGGTTCAACTTTGTTAAACCAGTGCACCAGATATCTACGTACACGTCACGCCGTTTCCGTAATTTATGGGTCTTTTAGTTTGTAAGCGTGCAACTATCCTGGCAACCCCGTAGCGTCCCGGATATCTTCCATCGCGTTCAAACCAGGATAATTTGTTTGTCAAGACATCAATGTGAGTTCACTATCATGCTCCTCAAGTCAGTATAGATCTTACCACACAGACAATCATCCTGCTAGACTGTGCCATCAGTGATGAGAAAGGCATCAAGCATGAAGAGATGCAGTTGCTCCGAAATAACGTTGTCGATGTTCACAGTTGGCATGGTGATTTCGATTACCACCAGAGTTGTAATGGAATCAAGTGGTTCAAATGGCTCTGAGTACTATGGGACTAAACATCTGAGGTCATCAGTCCCCTAGAAATTAGAACTACTTAAACCTAACTAACCTAACGACATCACATACATCCAAGCCCGAGCCAGGATTCGAACCTGCGACCGTAGCGGTCGCGCGTTTTCAGACTGAAGCGCCTAGAACCGCTCGGCCACACTGGCCGGCTGTAATGGAATCCATGGTAAATATTCCCCAAAGCATAATACTACCCCACTCGTCTGCGTCCATGGTGCAGTACATGTTTCAAGCAGCCGCCGCCTAGATTAAGGCATATCCGGACGCACCGGTCGATCTGGTCTTACATAAAACGTGATCCATCCTACTAGGTGACGAGTTTCCTTTGATACTAAATCAAAACAGCCCACAGGATTCTTTCCGTAATGAGTCTTTAACTCTGCCTTGTACTTCCTCTGTTTGAAACTTTCTGGCAGATTAAAACAGGATGTTGATTTGGGAATTAAAACCAAAACATTGGATTTCGTGTTCAGGTCATTTATCGATTGAGCTATATAGGCACTGAAAACTTTGATACTAATTCTTTAGTTATGTCTATCCCCGACTTAGCAATTAATTGTAGAGAAGCCCATTGTGCACTTATCAAATCTAAATGCCGTTGTGCTAAAGTCATCAAAATGTTTTTACTGTATTCTCTTAATTAGCAACACTTCTATTGTTATTTGAACAACCCTCCATTTTTGTGTTAAAAGTCCCTGCCTCACTGCAGTAAATCACAAATGGTAACACACACTGATTTTGATCTTTCCTTTTCAGACATATCGCAGGCTTGGTTTTTGAAACATTATTTAGTTCACCAAAAGCATTCATGACCACTTTCTATTTTTTAAAGTTTTTCCCCTGTCCATCCAGTCATTATACAATCAGTCTGAGCCCCCTACAGTGTCTCCAGACATTTTCTACACATATGACTTTTTTACTAACTCTTAAAGTTTTAACGAAGATTAAATTATGTTTTGTGTAAAACTCTGCTAGACGGCTTATACTTTCACTCCTTTATGAAGCTCATCTTTCAACGAATAACAACAACAGTCAAACAAGGGTGATAGAACTTAGTGGAATTAAATCAGGCAGTGTCGCGGGAATTAGATTAGGAAGTGAGACAATAAAACAATAGATGGCTTTTGCTAGTTCGGCAGCAAAATAACTGGTGTGGATGAAGCAAATAGCATATAAAATACAGAATGGTAATAGCAAGTAAACGCATTTTTCTAAAAGTGATATTTACTAACCTATAATACAAAGCGCTAGGAGGTCATTTATGGCGGTATTTTTCGGAAGCACAGCCTTGTACGGTATTGAAACGTGGACGATAAGTGATCAGATAACAAACAGAATAGCAGCTTTTGAAATGTAGTGCCACAGAAGAATGCTGATTTTTGAACAGGTGGATCGCATGGGGAGATACTGGATGAAATTGCCGAAAAAAGAAATTTGATTTAAAAGAAGAAATGGACTGACAGGCCATACCTTGAGGAGCCAAGGAATGGTAAGTTTGATAATGAAGAGCAGTGTTGGAAGTAAAAATTGCAGAAGGAATCCTAGGCTGGTATAGAATAGGCATGTTCAAATAGATGTAAGTTGCAATAGTTATTGAGAAATACACAGGCTTCTCAGTATAGACTAGCATGGGGAGTTTATGAGATTTCCCTTAATGAACAACATTTTATTTGCTAATTTTTACATTGTATTGGAGTGTTGGCGTTAATGTGAATGATTCCGTCTCTTAAGCAGCAATATATATGGTAACTGTGACGTACAGGAAAGCAGTTCTCAAGACTGGAACTCATGTAGCAAGTCTGGCAACGTCTTATGGCGCTGAAACTATGCCAATGCTGTGAGGTGCTATGAATAAGTTGTGAGGGTAGAACCAGCTCAGCAATCTTAAACGACCATCATTTAGGCGCGAAACGAAGAACCTTTCTGTATCAAATATTAATGATTAGAATCAACTTTTTGTACGTTAAATGCTAGGGGGAGCCTGAGTGACATTAAAACTTTGTTACCAAAATTCCGCTGTGCTGTAAACCATTTACATTAAGAAACTAATGATAGTTAATTTTCTGCTGACAGTTATACGAAGCGTAGAAGAGCTTTCTGTTGTGTGTCGAGCATATCAGTCGGTGTTTGGATGCAATCCGAATGTGATGTATGTACAAATTACACTCCCCGTTTTCAGTATCTTTTGATATTAACTATATCAAACTATTTAATTGTGAACTGTTTTACGATATTTATTAATAACTGTAGCATAATGGTACCCCATAAATTATTTAAAGTGGATTAGCTACCCGCGCTTCCATTACCAGCCGTGTAGGTGGAGTGTTTGCAGCTCCGAATGAATCCAGTATACAACGAGAACTGCTTCGAGGGATTACATCAACGAGACAGCAGTACAGAACAGGTAGGAGGAAATCCTATGTGCCGATTTACTAAGTTGATCCAGGAAAGCGCTAACTTTACCTTTGCAGTCTCAAGTGTGAAGAAACGACCAGTTGTACTGTTCATCAACTGTACCACTTTCTATAGACTCGTGGTTCGACTGAGAAATATTTATAGAAGTTTATTGCAGCTGGGAGGCTCCTCTTATTTTCAACACCATTTTACATATTGATTTTAAACATTGTACTGGGACGCTGTAATTAACATGATTCACTTGCTCTCTTAAGCATTGATGTAGATGTAGAGTAGGAAAGCAGTTCTCACGGTAGCATTTCAGGCAAAGAAATGGCAAAGCCATATGGTGCAGAAACTACACAATGGGCTAGGGAGAATTCACTACGCCATGAAAGTGGATCTAACACGGGGATTATGAGTGACGGGGACCTACCGGCACTTAGGTGCGAAACTACGAACTTTTATTTATCAGATATTAATCTGCTTTTGGCATATTAAATGCTAGGGGCAGGCTAAATGTCGTTATAGTTTTGCTACCATAATTCCACTGTGCCGTAAACTATTTATATTAAGAAACAAATGACAGCTTATATTCTGCAGAAATGAAAGAACCATTCCAAAGTTATATGAAGTGCTCTAGAGATATTATATGTTACACGCTTAGCACCTCAGTCTGCTTTAGGATACAAGTAGAGGCTGTCTCTGTGCAAACCATGCTCCCAATTTTCGTTGACTTTTTGTGATTAATTGTATTAAACCTCTCTTACAGTGTTTATTAATGAATGGCATCCCGGAATTTATTTAAAGTAGATTAACTACCCGCACTTCCCATCATAGCCATATACGTAGATTGATCGCATGCGTCTCTGAAGAAATACAGTACGCTACGAAAACTGCTTTAAGAGGGATATACCAGTGAGAAATACAAGTCGCTGAGGGATGAAATAAATAGGAAGTGCAGGGAAGCTAAGACGAAATGGCTGCAGGAAAAATGTGAAGACATCGAAAAAAATATGATTGTCGGAAGGACAGACTCAGCATACAGGAAAGTCAAAACAACCTTTGGTGACGTTAAAAGCAACGGTGGTAACATTAAGAGTGCAACGGGAATTCCACTGTTAAATGCAGAGGAGAGAGCAGATAGGTGGAAAGAATACATTGAAAGCCTCTATGAGGGTGAAGATTTGTCTGATGTGATAGAAGAAGAAACAGGAGGCGATTTAGAAGAGATAGGGGATCCAGTATTAGAATCGGAATTTAAAAGAGCTTTGGAGGGCTTACGGTCAAATAAGGCAGAAGGGATAGATAACATTCCATCAGAATTTCTAAAATCATTGGGGGAAGTGGCAACAAAACGACTATTCACGTTGGCGTGTAGAATATATGAGTCTGGCGATATACCATCTGACTTTCGGAAAAGCATCATCCACACAATTCCGAAGACGGCAAGAGCTGACAAGTGCGAGAATTATAGCACAATCAGCTTAACAGCTCATGCATCGAAGCTGCTTACAAGAATAATATACAGAAGAATGGAAAAGAAAATTGAGAAAGCGCTAGGTGACGATCAGTTTGGCTTTAGGAAAAGTAAAGGGACGAGAGAGGCAATTCTGACGTTACGGCTAATAATGGAAGCAAGGCTAAAGAAAAATCAAGACACTTTCATAGGATTTGTCGACCTGGAAAAAGCGTTCGACAATATAAAATGGTGCAAGCTGTTCGAGATTCTGAACAAAGTAGGGGTAAGCTATAGGGAGAGACGAGTCATATACAATATGTACAACAACCAAGAGGGAATAATAAGAGTGGACGATCAAGAACGAAGTTCTCGTATTAAGAAGGTTGTAAGACAAGGCTGTAGCCTTTCGTCCCTACTCTTCAATCTGTACGTCGAGGAAGCAATGATGGAAATAAAAGAAAGATTCAGGAGTGGAATTAAAATACAAGGTGAAAGGATATCAATGATACGATTCGCTGATGACATTGCTATCCTGAGTGAAAGTGAAGAAGAATTAAATGATCTGCTGAACGGAATGAACAGTCTAATGAGTACACAGTATGGTTTGAGAGTACATCGGAGAAAGACGAAGGTAATGAGAAGTAGTAGAAATGAGAACAGCGAGAAACTTAACATCAGGACTGATGGTCATGAAGTCAATGAAGTTAAGGAATTCTGCTACCTAGGCAGTAAAATAACCAATGACGGACGGAGCAAGGAGGACATCAAAAGCAGACTCGCTATGGCAAAAAAGGCATTCTGGCCAAGAGAAGTCTACTAATTCAAATACCGGCCTTAATTTGAGGAAGAAATTTCTGAGGATGTACGTCTGGAGTACAGCATTGTATGGTAGTGAAACATGGACTGTGGGAAAACCGGAACAGAAGAGAATCGAAGCATTTGAGATGTGGTGCTATAGACGAATGTTGAAAATAAAATGGACTGATAAGGTAAGGAATGAGGAGGTTCTACGCAGAATCTGAGAGGAAAGGAATATGTGGAAAACACTGATAAGGAGAAGGGACAGGATGATAGGACATCTGCTAAGACATGAGGGAATGACTTCCATGGTACTAGAGGGAGCTGTAGAGGGCAAAAACTGTAGAGGAAGGCAGAGATTGGAATATGTCAAGCAAATAATTGAGGACGTAGGTTGCAAGTGCTACTCTGAGATGAAGAGGTTAGCACAGGAAAGGAATTCGTGGCGGGCCGCATCAAACCAGTCAGTAGACTGATGACAAAAAAAAAAAAAAAAATGCCAGTGAGGGAATAGCAGGGAATAGTTAGGAAGAAGTTCCTTGCGCCCATTGTCTAACGTACCCTAGGGTAAGTCTCGAGTTGGCAGCAAGGACCAGGTGTGCTATATGTCACGTGCACCACTTTCCACTGTGTCTGGGCTAGACTGAGAAATATTACCACGAGAGACTCCTGCATGTTGTACCAGACGAGTCTTCGGTCTGGAAACCACAACATCCATTCATTTCACGTTCTGTTCTCCTGTATTTCCCATGCATAATTTACTGCGGAGTGTTGTATGTAATGAATGCTAAGATGGAAGAAAAGTGTTTTCGTATCCATACCACTACAATAAATTTTATTCTTCTGTATTACGATTCTATTATACTCTGAACACACTGAGTGAGACAATACAGCTATATAGATATTAGCATAAATTAAGAAACTTAAACAAACTTTACACTAAAAGATATAAGTGACGATCAAAATGTTTCCGTTCGAAGCCCGTGCACTGCAGAATCGGTATGCCAATGAGGCAAAATCGCCGTGAGCATTGAGGCATTCATACCACCGACGCACCAGGTTGAAAATACACATTTGATAAAACACCATGTCCCGCCGTCTGGAGACATTAGTAAATGCCTTCTGCACACGCAGGTCCGACTGGAATCATCGTCCCTTCAAGAGTCTTTTTAAGGGACCAAAGACGTGTTAATAGCATTGGAAGAGATGAGGATTATGGAGCGGGCCCTGGAATGTCTCCCGCTTGAGTTGGCGTAACATCTACGTTACAACATTTTCAATAAGGGGACGTGCGTCTTGCATCGAATCGTGAACAGCATAGAATTGGACGCACCATTCCATAACGGTGTTTTTCGACTGCCATACTGCCCCACACGCATTCTTCATTTTCCGATGGTTGTTTACTGGTGTTTGTCCTTCGGCAGTCAAGATAAGAATAGCAGTGTGCTGGTCCTGTTGAGAGGCATTCGGTGACAATTCAGTCATAGTTCACGATTTCGCATTTACCAAATACACGTCGGAAAGACATGAATCACACTAACCCCTTCCCTACACGTCGTTGCTTATACACCCACACTGGAGTCGCGCTACGTTGCACTGTAAGGACTGTGCCAGAAGTCTCCATTACATCGGTTAGATATTAAATAAGGCTATTCTTTGCATCGTGTAAGAATGGAAATAAATAAGCACTCAGATATCGATACTAACAATGTGAGGGTGAAACATACAAGCGCGATTCTAAGCATTGTTGGGAGACGAGTCGGTAGTGTCGATCAAAAGCTCGGAGACAGAAGACGTCGCCCGCTGCCTTCACGTCGGTGAGGGCAGATCTTACCACACTGAAGGCCTGATTTCATTCATATGGCCAGGAGAGATTTAGATGGCGTAACCTACGCTTGAAGATTGAATTCAAGGTAAAATTCGCAAGCACATTGTAATGCGCAATCGCAAGGTTAGGCTCGTGATTATTAGTCCGAGTTTGCAATAATGGCATATTTTGCTTGTCAGTTAAAGAAGGTTCCTAATCCTCCAAATAATACTTATTCTCCACATCTAATTCACAAAAACGCTGTGGTTATTGAATATTAATGTAACTTTGAAATTGAAATAACTTGTTAATATGGCACTCAGCCGTTATTGATTCTTATGTCATTGTCAGGCATTTCGACTTCATTAATACTTGTCAAACCATTATTGGTCACGATAATTTCTGAAGTTTTTAAATAGACTTAATTTATGAAATCCCTTCTTCCTAATTATTTAATAGTTAATAGGACCCAAGCAAACTCCTTTTCATTAAATTCATTCTTTTAATAATAAGCTTTAGCCGCTGCTGCTGCAAGCTGCTGCGAGTCGCTGTAAACCACTTGGAAAAAGGCAGTCATCTAAAGAGGTGAGTGCAAAACTTAGGTCCAAAACAGAGACACTGACACACCAAAACATGTCATGTATTCTAATCCAGTAAATTCCGTTGCACAAGCCAGATTCTGTATCACTTGTACATTGTTATTCAAATACGCAGTCAGCTTATCAAAATGTTAGTTTTATGTTTTCAAGCAACGATCCGCTGAGGGCTTGAAATGACAGTGAAACTGACACTCATACAACACGCACACAGTGTTATGGAGGTTAGATTCCGATTACTGACAGATCAGTTTGCTTATCGAGTCCAGTTTCACAGACCAACATAGGTCATATTTGTTGTAGATGAGGATATATTTATTGTAGATGCGTTACAGCATACACATCAACTGAAACGTTCTGATTGTTCTTTATGTTTATAGATAAGTCTAGTAATGACAATCTTGAAGCATAGGATTCCACAAAAGTCTAAGGAATTGAAATGAGTAGTTTCAGTCAACGAGACCAATGTCTGTTGATTTCTTTCTCTTAAACCTTACAGTATGTTTCATTTCGGTCAATAAATGTGACAAAACTAACATTTTCGAGGAAGTTATCAAGACGTTTTGTAAACTTAGCTTGTGATGCAGCCAACATATTTTAACAGTGTTCTTATCCTAACCTTGAACTATTGCGAGCACGTTAGAAATTCGATGTGATGAGTCGTTTTGCAGTCAATCGTGCTGTAAATGTACTTGCACGTCATCGCATTCTTTTCCTCAGAGGCATCGCGTTTGTGTTCGAAAACCGTGTGTAAAATATTTGATTTTATCCTTTAACGACAGCATATTGTGTGTTTAACAATACCATTTTCTTTCTTTCGAGACACTCACGAGGCAGTACTTAAATTCTTTTAGCTCTACTCCTGCGCCTCAAGCTGCAGAAGATACCCTTCGCCTAAGGTAGTTGTTACGCCGGTGGGGTTTGTTTTTTGTACCTCTCTGGAGGACGCCTCCGATGAGGGTATTATAACTCCGGGAAATGTAATATTAATTAAGACAAGACGCATCATTAATAATAGACGGCCGAGGGAAACGTCCAGAAGAACTGGGCGTTCCAAAAAGTTTGCTTGGGAAGCTGAGAGTGCTTTCTTGTTGCGTCATCGTGTGCTGCGCGTGTTTCCTGGATGTGTTGTGACAGATGTTTATAGCTTTTTCATTATTTAACTTGTCGAAGACTGAGAATGACTGTTAATGTTCAAAATGATTAATTACCTGAGTTCCATATAAATAACTATAACAAAAACAAATGTAAAAATGACAGTATTCTGAGATGCTGTAAGAATGAGAATAATATCAGGTGGCTAATGAGTGTGCTAAAGGTGTCATAGGAAAACAGTTTTCTGTAGTCGTGAAAGTTACAATTATTTATCAAGACTAGAATAAGAGGAATACGATAACATAGAGTTATATGACAAGAAACTTGGTATCAGAACTTTAACAAATTTCTGAAGAATTTTTTTCTGAGAAAATCAAAGTGACTTCAACTTCCATCATAAACAAAAGAAAGAGATCACATCAAAAGTACAGCAACATATTGGTTTATGCCCTGTTAGTAACATGCTTTAGAACTGTTCTTTATGTGCGTATTTGCAGACTTTTCTTAATCGTTGTGAATGTTCGTCCTATCTGCTCATTTCGAATGCCGAAAAGTTGAAACTCTATTGGCATTTATTGACCTTTATCTGAGCATAAATAAACGATTTTTGAAGAAACGCCACTGGAGCGGAACATTCTGTACCGTGGCTGCTGCCGTACAAAGTTAGTGCGCCTAATTAGAAAAGAGGGTAATGAATTATGACTTCTGTTTACCCTCTCTTATTCACGACCTAAAGTTAGCGTTTATCACGTGACGCCTTGCAAGTGACTTTTTTTCAAACGGCTCAGCAAGACTAAGCTGACTGGTTAAGATTTTTGTTTAGGATTTTATCTTTGGCTTGAGCCAAGCGAATGCAGCGCAAGTAATGGAAGTGATACGAACACGAGTTATAGTTTCTTATAGAGACAATTAAGTACGAGGAAATAACGACGCATTAACACAATAACTTATAAGAAATTGATTCTCGTCGCAGTTTTCGATGAATAATTTACTTACTATTTTCTCAGTGCAGGTGTAACTCATACAAGTGGTTTGCGCGAACGCGCGCGCGCACGCGCGCGTGAGTGTGTGTCTGTGTGTGTATGTGTGTTTGGACAACCTAGTACGACAAGCGGACTGGAACTTCTTTCTAAATTTGACGGTCGTTACACGACAACTTAGGAACTTCAGAAGGTAAGTTAGACATGTCGTCCCACGGTAAGACCGCTAAGCAACAAGAGTGGTGTATTTTCAGGAAAGAGTACGTGTTCTGTGTGTCTTGCAGACACAGTTCTGCTGCAATACGGGTAACAAGTAGATCACAGTGATGTAGCGCGGCAACTGGAAATGAACTCCAATGTTGAAGTCCGCGGGACAGTACGATTTCTGTGGGTAAGACATTTAAATTGCACACAGATTCGCTGTGAAATTCTGGTGGTGTGTGGAACTAATGCAATGTCAGGTCCAGGCGTAGTAGAATGGTGCCAACAATTTGACCAAGGCCACACAAATGTTGGCGATACTGATCAGCCATAATGACTGGATTTTGCGCCATGCGATTTCCATCTCTTCGGCAAGCTGAAAGAGGGTTTCCAATAATGAGGGCATTCACATAGCCGTCCTCGAATGGCTGCGTGACCTAGACGCGGATTTCTATCGTCGAATGATTGAACAGACGTTCCAACTATATATATATATATATATATATATATATATATATATATATATATATATATAATTCGAACACGTCCTATGGAACAAACACGACATATATTGAATGATGACTGCTAGGTTGAGCAGCTGTAGTGTATGCTTTTATGTTAGTTCATTAAGATAGTAGCAATACATCGCATGTAAATTACTTGGGGTTTTTATGCTCGAGATCTATGCGTGTCGTAAATACATTAAATACTTGAAATTTCATTATAGCGACACTTTTAAGCCTTTATTATTAACCTCGCATAGTTAATAGGACGCAAGCAAACTCCTTTTTATTAAATTCATTCTCTTAATAATAAGCTTTAGCCGCTGCTGCTGCATGCTGCTGCTGCGAGTTGCTATATATATATATATATATATATATATATATATATATATATATATATATATATATATATATTCTTTTTTCCTTGGTTGTAACATTCATGAAAATAGAATGATGACTCAAGACTCACACAAAGGAATGAAAGACATCACCTGCCAGTGGGAACTGATGTAAATCAATGGCGAAAATTGAAAATTTGTGCGACACCGGTATTGGAAACAACGGCTCCTGCTTACTGCGCTATCCGGACACAATGGTCATCGCACCTGCACGCCTCCTGTCAACCCAAATTCTCAAATTATCCCCACACAACTGATAAAATGGCGCTTGCCCATTATCCTCATACTCTCGGCATCTCACCGATTTCCGTAAGAGATCGAGCTTGGTGTGCATCCGCATTGGTCGTCCTCACCTTATATAAGGTGTATGCTTTTATGTTAGTTCATTAAAATATTAGTAATACATCGCATGTAAATTACTTGGGGTTTTTATGCTCGAGATCTATGCGTGTCGTAAATACATTAAATACTTGAAATTTCATTATAGCGACACTTTTAAGCCTTTATTATTAACCTCGCATAGTTAATAGGACGCAAGCAAACTCCTTTTTATTAAATTCATTCTCTTAATAATAAGCTTTAGCCGCTGCTCGGTGAGGACGACCAATGCGGATGCACACCAAGCTCGATCTCTTACGGAAATCGGTGAGATGCCGAGAGTATGAGGATAATGGGCAAGCGCTATTTTATCAGTTGTGTGGGGATAATTTGAGAATTTGGGTTGACAGGAGGCGTGCAGGTGCGATGACCATTGTGTCCGGATAGCGCAGTAAGCAGGAGCCGTTGTTTCCAATACCGGTGTCGCACAAATTTTCAATTTTCGCCATTGATTTACATCAGTTCCCACTGGCAGGTGATGTCTTTCATTCCTTTGTGTGAGTCTTGAGTCATCATTCTATTTTCATGAATGTTACAACCAAGGAAAAAAGAAGAAAATATAGAAAATTTAGAGGAGATGATATTGATGGCACCGGTACTCAGTGCAAGAAACCGCAATTAAAAAAAGAAGGAAACGTTGTATACAAGTGACCCAGAGGTGTAAAGTCACATGCTTTGAAGATAATAGTTTTGAAAGCAAGGGAGATATACAAGGCCGAGCTGATAAATAAATTTATATGTGATAACTCTTTAGCTTTTCGAACAAAATAAACTTTATTAACATTTTACATTTTTACTGTACGTGTTTACTTCTCAGTATAGTCATCCCATCGACGGTCACATCTGTCCCAGCGAGACACCAGTTTGTTGATACCGTCACTGTAGTAGGATGTATGACTTTCTTGAAGGAGCCATTACCTCACCTGTGCTTGCAATACTGAAGTCTCGAAGGTGTTCTTCAAGTTCTCGAAACAAATGAAAATCAATTAGGGTCAAGTCGGGACTGTATAGTGGAAGATCGATGACACTGAACCCAAGACGTTGTACTGTTGCAGATGTCAGCACTCGTGTGTGGTCTGGCATTGCCATGCTGTTTATAGACGATGCTCCCTGTGTGGAACAAACTTCGAATTCGATAATCGATAAGAGCATGTCGGTTCTTACACACCGACATAAGTACGTTACACACCACCATGTTACACGCTACAATTCGGAGCCCTCTATCGGCGGAGAGCTGCAAAGACGTAATTGTAACGGCGTAATGTCAAGTGCCGGCATGGCAGTCGGGAACGATCGACAAGAGAGAGCTGTGAAGAAGATGTCAGCCAATAGCACACTGGCGACCTTTCTCTAGGACAACGCGACAGCAGCCGCCTCTAGAGAACATAAGCGCCGCTCACGATTGGTCGCAGCTCCCTTCAACAGCAGCATCAAGATTAGGCACTTCGAGACCAGTGACTTAGGAATTGTATACAGGGTGTTACAAAAAGGTACGGCCAAACTTTCAGGAAACATTCCTCACACACAAAGAAAGAAAATATGTTATGTGGACATGTGTCCGGAACCGCTTACTTTCCATGTTAGAGCTCATTTTATTACTTCTCTTCAAATCACATTAATCATGGAACGGAAACACACAGCAATAGAACGTACCAGCGTGACTTCAAACACTTTGTTACAGGAAATGTTTAAAATATCCTCCGTTAGCGAGGATACATGCATCCACCCTCCGTCGCATGGAATCCCTGATGCGCTGATGCAGCCCTGGAGAATGGCGTTTTGTATCACAGCCGTCCACAATAAGAGCACGAAGAGTCTTTGCATTTGGTACCGGGGTTGCGTAGACAAGAGCTTTCAAATGCCCCCATAAATGAAAGTCAAGAGGGTTGAGGTCAGGAGAGCGTGGAGGCCATGGAATTGGTCCGCCTCTACCAATCCATCGGTCACCGAATCTGTTGTTGAGAAGCGTACGAACACTTGGACTGAAATGTGCCGGAGCTCCATCGTGCATGAACCACATGTTGTGTCGTACTTGTAAAGGCACATGTTCTAGCAGCACAGGTAGAGTGTGTTGTTGTTGTTGTTGTTGTTGTGGTCTTCAGTCCTGAGACTGGTTTGATGCAGCTCTCCATGCTACTCTATCCTGTGCAAGCTTCTTCATCTCCCAGTACCTACTGCAACCTACATCCTTCTGAATCTGCTTAGTGTATTGATCTCTTGGTCTCCCTCTACGATTTTTACCCTCCACGCTGCCCCCCCAATGCTGAATTTGTGATCCCTTGATGCCTCAAAACGTGTCCTACCAACCGATCCCTTCTTCTAGTCAAGTTGTGCCACAAACTTCTCTTCTCCCCAATCCTATTCAATACCTCCACATTAGTTACGTGATCTACCCACCTTATCTTCAGCATTCTTCTGTAGCACCACATTTCGAAAGCTTCTATTCTCTTCTTGTCCAAACTGGTTATCGTCCATGTTTCACTTCCATACATGGCTACACTCCATACAAATACTTTCAGAAACGGCTTCCTGACACTTAAATCTATACTCGATGTTAACAAATTTATCTTCTTCAGAAACGATTTCCTTGCCATTGCCAGTCTACATTTTATATCCTCTCTACTTCGACCATCATCAGTTATTTTGCTCCCTAAATAGCAAAACTCCTTTACTACTTTAAGTGTCTCATTTCCTAATCTAATCCCCTCAGCATCACCCGATTTAATTTGACTACATTCCATTATCCTCGTTTTGCTTTTGTTGATGTTCATCTTATATCCTCCTTTCAAGACACTGTCCATTCCGTTCAACTGCTCTTCCAAGTCCTTTGCTGTCTCTGACAGAATTACAATGTCATCGGCGAACCTCAAAGTTTTTACTTCTTCTCCATGAATTTTAATACCTACTCCGAATTTTTCTTTTGTTTCCTTTACTGCTTGCTCAATATACAGATTGAATAACATCGGGGAGAGGCTACAACCCTGTCTCACTCCTTACCCAACCACTGCTTCCCTTTCATGCCCCTCGACTCTTATAACTGCCATCTGGTTTCTGTACAAATTGTAAATAGCCTTTCGCTCCCTGTATTTCACTCCTTCCACCTTCAGAATTTGAAAGAGAGTATTCCAGTTAACGTTGTCAAAAGCTTTCTCTAAGTCTACAAATGCTAGAAACGTAGGTTTGTCTTTTCTTAATCTTTCTTCTAAGATACGTCGTAAGGTTAGTATTGCCTCACGTGTTCCAACATTTCTACGGAATCCAAACTGATCTTCCCTGAGGTCCGCTTCTACCAGTTTTTCCATTCGTCTGTAAAGAATTCGCGTTAGTATTTTGCAGCTGTCAACACCTGCTTTCTTTGGGATTGGAATTATTATATTCTTCTTGAAGTCTGAGGGTATTTCGCCTGACTGATACATCTTGCTCACCAGATGATAGAGTTTTGTCATGACTGGCTCTCCCAAGGCCATCAGTAGTTCTAATGGAATGTTGTCTACTCCCGGGGCCTTGTTTCGACTCAGGTCTTTCAGTGCTCTGTCAAACTCTTCACGCAGTATCTTATCTCCCATTTCATCTTCATCTACATCCTCTTCCATTTCCATAATATTGTCCTCAAGTACATCGCCCTTGTATAAACCCTCTATATACTCCTTCCACCTTTCTGCTTTCCCTTCTTTGCTTAGAACTGGGTTTCCATCTGAGCTCTTGATATTCATACAAGTGCTTCTCTTATCTCCAAAGGTCTCTTTAATTTTCCTGTAGGCAGTATCTATCGTACCCCTAGTGAGACAAGCCTCTTCATACTTACATTTGTCCTCTAGCCATCCCTGCTTAGCCATTTTGCACTTCCTGTCGATCTTATTTTTGAGACGTTTGTATTCCTTTTTGCCTGCTTCATTTACTGCATTTTTATATTTTCTCCTTTCATCAATTAAATTCAATATTTCTTCTGTTACCCAAGGATTTCTATTAGCCCTCGTCTTTTTACCTACTTGATCCTCTGCTGCCTTCACTACTTCATCCCTCAGAGGTACCCATTCTTCTTCTACTGTATTTCTTTCCCCCATTCCTGTCAATTGTTCCCTTATGCTCTCCCTGAAACTCTCTGCAACCTCTGGTTCTTTCAGTTAATCCAGGTCCCATCTCCATAAATTGCCACCTTTCTGCAGTTTCTTCAGTTTCAATCTGCAGTTCATAACCAATAGATTGTGGTCAGAATCCACATCTGCCCCTGGAAATGTCTTACAATTTAAAACCTGGTTCCTAAATCTCTCTCTTACCATTATATAATCTATCTGATATCTTTTAGTATCTCCAGGATTCTTCCAGGTATACAACCTTCTTTTATGATTCTCGAACCAAGTGTTAGCTATGATTAAGTTATGCTCTGTGCAAAATTCTACAAGGCGGCTTCCTCTTTCATTTCTTCCCCCCAATCCATATTCACCTACTATGTTTCCTTCTCTCCCTTTTCCTACTGACGAATTCCAGTCACCCATGACTATTAAATTTTCGTCTCCCTTCACTAACTGAATAATTTCTTTTGTCTCGTCATACATTTCATCAATTTCTTCATCATCTGCAGAGCTAATTGGTATATAAACTTGTACTACTGTAGTAGGCATGGGCTTTGTGTCTATCTTGGCCACAATAATGCGTTCACTATGCTGTTTGTAGTAGCTAACCCGCACTCCTATTTTTTTATTCATTATTAAACCTTCTCCTGCATTACCCCTATTTGCTTTTGTATTTATAACCCTGTAATCACCTGACCAAAAGTCTTGTTCCTCCTGCCACCGAACTTCACTAATTCCCACTATATCTAACTTTAACCTATCCATTTCCCTTTTTAAATTTTCTAACCTACCTGCCCGATTAAGGGATCTGACATTCCACGCGCCGATCCGTAGAACGCCAGTTTTCTTTCTCCTGATAACGACGTCCTCTTGAGTAGTCCCCTCCCGGAGATCCGAATGGGGGACTATTTTACCTCCGGAATATTTTACCCAAGAGGACGCCATCATCATTTAATCGTACAGTAAAGCTGCATGTCCTCGGGAAAAATTACGGCTGTAGTTTCCCCTTGCTTTCAGCCGTTCGCAGTACCAGCACAGCAAGGCCGTTTTGGTTAATGTTACAAGGCCAGATCAGTCAATCATCCAGACTGTTGCCCCTGCAACTACTGAAAAGGCTGCTGCCCCTCTTCAGGAACCACATGTTTGTCTGGCCTCTCAACAGATACCCCTCCGTTGTGGTTGCACCTACGGTACGGCCATCTGTATCGCTGAGGCACGCAAGCCTCCCCACCAACGGCAAGGTCCATGGTTCATGGGTGGGCAGGTAGAGTATCCCGTATGAAATCATGATAACGTGCTCCATTGAGCGTAGGTGGAAGAACATGGGGCCCAATCAAGACATCACCAACAATGCCTGCCCAAACGTTCACAGAAAATCTGTGTTGATGACGTGATTGCACAATTGCGTACAGATTCTCGTCAGCCCACACATGTTGATTGCGAAAATTTACAATTTGATCACGTTAGAATGAAGCCTCATCCGTACAGAGAACATTTGCACTGAAATGAGGATTGACACATTGTTGGATGAACCATTCGCAGAAGTGTACCCATGGAGGCCTATCAGCTGCTGATAGTGCCTGCACACGCTGTACATGGTACGGAAACAACTGGGTCTCCCGTAGCACTCTCCATACAGTGACGTGGTCAACGTTACCTTGTACAGCAGCAACTTCTCTGACGCTGACATTAGGGTTATCGTCAACTGCACGAAGAATTGCCTCGTCCATTGCAGGTGTCCTCGTCTTTCTAGGTCTTCCCCAGTCGCGAGTCATAGGCTGCAATGTTCCGTGCTCCCTAAGACGCGGATCAATTGCTTCGAACTTCTTCCTGTCGGGACACCTTCGTTCTGGAAATCCGTCTCGATACAAACGTACCGCGCCACGGCTATTGCCCCGTGCTAATCCATACATCAAATGGGCATCTGCCAACTCCGCATTTGTAAACATTGCACTGACTGCAAAACCACGTTCGTGATGAACACTAACCTGTTGATGCTACGTACTGATGTGCTTGATGCTAGTACTGTAGAGCAATGAGTCGCATGAAAACACAAGCACCGAAGTCAACATTACCTTCCTTCAATTGGGCCAACTGGTGGTGAATCGAGGAAGTACAGTACATACTGACGAAACTAAAATGAGCCCTAACATGGAAATTAAGCGTTTCCGGACACATGTCCACATAACATCTTTTCTTTATTTGTGTGTGAGTAATGTTTCCTAAAAGTTTGGCTGTACCTTTTTGTAACACCCTGTATACTGAAGGAAATTGTTTATTTTGCATGCAGCCCTTTGCTTGCGACACATCTGCATTTCTCAAAGTTAAGTATTGTCATTTATTTTTTGTAATAAAACTCATTAATGCGATTTGCTTGAATTGTTGTCTAGAGACCTAAGAAAGTAGGTTTCCTAGACGCCCCATTTCGACAGCTAGGCAGGATTCAATAGTAATCATGAAGAATAAAGATACAGAAGGTTAATAGATCTGTTTTATTTAAAAACCTTGACGAATTAAAAAAAATCGGAGACGTTACTTATCACCAAGCCCTCGTATACAGGGTGGTCCATTGATAGTGACGACTTTGAACGTCGTGTACAGTTCTGCCACTGGGCACAAGAAAAATTACGGGACGATGACAGATTTTTTGCACGCGTTCTATTTAGCGACGAAGCGTCATTCACCAACAGCGGTAACGTAAACCGGTATATAATATGCACTATTGGCCAACGGAAAATCCACGATGACTGCGACAAGTGGAACATCAGCGACCTTGGTGGGTTAATGTATGGTGCGGCATTATGGGAGGAAGGATAATTGGGCCCCCATTTCGTCGATGGCAATCTAAATGGTGCAATGTATGCTGATTTCCTACGTAATGTTCTACCGATGTTACTACAAGATGTTTCACTGCATGACAGAATGGCAATGTACTCCAACATGATGAATGTCCGGCGCATTGCTCGCGTGCGCTTGAAGCGGTATTGAATAGCATATTTCATGACAGGTGGATTGGCCGTCGAAGCACCATACTATGGCCGGCACGTTCACAGGATCTGACGTCCCCGGATTCCTTTCTGTGGGGAAAGTAGAAGGATATTTGCTATTGTGATCCACCGACAACGCCTGACAACATGCGTCAGCGCATTGTCAATGCATGTGCGAACATTACGGAAGGCGAACTACTCGCTGTTGAGAGGAATGTCGTTACACGTATTGCCAAATGCACTGAGGGTGACGGACATCATTTTGAGCATTTATTGGATTAATGTGGTAATCACGCTGTAACAGCATGCGTTCTCAGAAACGATAAGTTCACAAATGTACATGTATCACAATGGAGCAACTGAAATAAATTGTTCAAACGTACCTACGTTCTGTGTTTTAATTTAAAAAACCTACCTGTTGTCAACTGTTCGTTTAAAATTGTGAGTCATATGTTTGTGACTATTACAGCGCCATCTATCACAAAGCGAAAAAGTGGTCCAACTAAAACATGTCTTTACGTACTACACGAATATGTAATAAAAAATGGGAATTCCTATTTTAAAAAACGCAGTTGACATCCCTGTGACTTATGGCAGCGCCATCTAGCGGGCCAACCATAGCGCCATCTGGTTTCCCCCCTTCAAACTAGACAATTTTCGTCCTGTGTAGTTTTTTCGTTTGACGCCTATTTCGTGAGATATTTGGCCCGGTCACGATCAATGGACCACCCTGTATTTCCAATATGCTTAATGGGTCATATTTGCGGCAGTGATACTAAGAGGGTTAATAAATGTGTAATACAGTAGTAAACGACAGTGGTTCGAGCAGGAACTGAGGGAAGAGTATCAAACGGTGCAGCTTTATGTGGGTTTTATCTGTCGCGTGGTACACTTAGTTTCCTGGTGAGGGAAATGAACACGCTCAAACCAGAGGTATAAATTAGTCTGTATATGGACATGCAGCTCGTACCGTGAGTGGGGCACAGTTTGAAGCCTGAACGCCGTGTTCCTCAGGGCTCTGCTGCGGCGACCGTGGCGGAGACTTGCGTGACACTCGGTAGCGGGCGGCGGCAGGCGCTGGGTGCCGGTGCCGTCCGCCCCTTTCTTTCTCCCGCCGCCCACCCGTCCCAGCCGCGCAGGTGAGCTGAGGTGCGGCGTGGGCGATAAAAAACACAAACGCTACCGGAGTTGAGCGTTTCTTTTGTGGGGCAGCCGGGCCCCTCTCCGCCCGCCTCTGTCAACACGGGGCCGTATCTGGCGCGGGTATCGGCCGGATCCCCCCTAATTGCGCTGCATCCGATTTACGGCGATGGCTGCCGAGCTGGCAGGCGTCTTTCCCACAATGGCGACACTCGTCCGCCCCACGCAGAACCCCGTACACAACGGAGCTTCGCGCAGGTAGGTGCCGAGGTGAAAGTTGTCGATTTAGAGCCGTGCACTCCTTCTCGCTGTTTGTCTTCCCAGTGCAAGTCCACTGATATGGTGCGTTCACATTATGATGTTCACATTAGAATTTAGGAATGAGCTCTGTACACTCGAATTAAACTCGCCAGCGTGTCTTATGACGCCACTCCGAAGTCGTGTCCCCTTACGCTCGGAGACTCGGTTCGAAACTCGTCACTTGCCGCTGCTGCCCTTGTAGCTGTGTATATGATAACTTGACACCTGAGTCTATTGTCGGCTGTACGTGGATGATAACAGAGTAGAAAGAAGAACGGATACACGACATCGCAAGCATAACGGAGAACTCGCTGCATTGCGTTGAGCGTGACAATTATTATGTGATAAGTTAACAGCGAAATCATATGTTAAGTTTGTTGCACGTCACTAACTGCTGTCTTTCTCAGTTCTGGATGTGTAAAGTATGGAATTGGTGCGTCATGTGGTACGCTGGTTTTTCACTCCCCCCCCCCCATACTCACCCCCGCCCCCTTCCTTGCGATAGGTAGGTCGTTCTTAACCACACAGCGATTCTTTCCAGTCAGTAAGTGATACGTGTACCAAGTTTGGTCGAAACTGGTCCAGTGGTTTAGGTGTGTTAGATGTGTGTGTGTGCATATGTGTATATGTATTCATTGTGTTCCAGGAGAAATGATAAATATTCAGGGATATGACAAGAACGATTATTCGAATCAAAATCTTCGATACTGTCAGAAAAAAATCTCTTCTACTGCAAACTCTTTGCTTTCCATATTTTGGGAGGACGAACTATGGATCAAATCCAGAAAAAATCTACTAAACGTGGGCTCCCAAAGATGCATAACGTAAGAGCTATGAGAACTCTATCAGTACAAGAGATGTGTTTCGCAGATGAAGAAGTGCTCATAGCTCTTACCGTATACATTTTACAGTCCATATTTACAACACTTTTTTGCTTCGAATGATCGTTCCTGTCATATCCCTGAATACTGACCATCCCTCCTGGGACACCATGTATCTGTATAGATATACATGTGGGCGAGCCCACATCTTCTTGCAGAATCTTCTCTGGAATGCAGTTAAACATCCTGCATACAGTTTCGATCTCTCGCTATGCAATTTCCGTATTTTTTGAGCCTTGAAAGTAGACATTCGCGGCTGGCGATTTGTTTCAGATGAAGAGGCTCGAGCACGCCTGAGTACAATCGTGGTTCCATAGCCAACCGCAAACACTTTGCTGTGAAGGCAGCGGCCGTCTTGTGTAACAGTGGGATAAAACTATTCACAGTTGTGGAGATTACTTTTGATATACTACACAGTTTTCTTACTTTTTCCATAGGTCTTGTTTTCATTTGACTGACCCTTTTACATACACTTCCGACACGTTCAAAAAAATGGTTCAAATGGCTCTGAGCACTATGGGACTCAACATCTGAGGTCATCAGACCCCTAGAACTTATAACTACTTAAACCGAAGTAACCTAAGGACATCACACACATCCATGCCCGAGGCAATATTAGAATCTGCGACCGTAGCAGTTGCGCGGCTCCGGACTGAAGCGCCTAGAACCGCTCGGCCACCACGGCCGGCTCCGGCACGTTCCCAAGTCTTTGTCGACAGTGTACGAAAACGAAACACGAGAATGAAGTGTACTTCTAAATGGTGATTAATTACTGAAATAAATTTACAAGAGTATTTGAAAAAGTTGCGTGCTTGAATGATAAGCTATACGACTCCCTGTTAGCCCATAAACACAACCTTCCATGACCTAAAAAATACACAAATGGCGTGCTTTTTTGGTCGCAGGGACATGAAAATGACGTTGCTCTCTGTCCAGTTCTAGTTTAACGGAGAACATGTGTTTCCTCATGTTGGAGGGTGAATAAGCAAGAATACATTCATTGGTCCAACATATGAATTTCGTCTGAAACGTGCACTGTAGCATTTTTTCCAGACAACACTCTTCTTCTGATGGAGTACGTTTGCATTAGTGTAACACTGTATTACTTACTTTTTGTCTTGGATCCTGCACAGTCTCAAAAATACGGCGACGTCAGAGCTCATCTGATACCGACAGTCGGTTGTTTCGCCCCGTCTGTGCTACTTTACAACAAGAGGGTGGACTCAGCTTTTGTATTAGCGTGACTAGCCTTACTCTCCTGCACGCTGCAATAAGACAGTAGACGAACAGCAGGCGTCCGCGGCACCGCCATACTGAAACTCTTCACACTCACGGAACTACAGAGCCGGCCGCTGTCGCCGAGCGGTTATAGGCGCTTCAGTCCGAAACCGCACTGCTGTAACCGTCGCAGGTTTGAATCCTGTCTCGGGCATGGATGTGTGTGATGTCCTTAGGTTAGTTAGTTTAAGTAGTTCTAAGTTTAGGGGATGACCTCTGATGTTAAGTCCCATAGTGCTTAGCGCCATTTGAACCATTTTGGAACTACAGAGGGAAGGAGGGAAGCTGGTATGGCAAACAGGTAGCGCCTTCATTTCTAACGTATGCAACCCTTAACATTTGACTGGTAATCGCTCTGCTTCTGATTTTTATTTCACACATCGGAGATCTGTTACACCATCAACACCCTGACTGAACGCTACCATTCTGAGAGTCCACTACTTCCATGCCTGTGGATAACTTTGATTAAAATATTACCCTTAAGTGGGGCTAATTTTTGGCATTATTAATATTCGGTACAGAAAGACGCCAGTCCTTGTGATGGTGTGAGTATATGATGGATATTGGGGGTTTCGTACGTTACAGGAACTTTTGAAAGGGAGATAGGAACACAACGTGTTCAAGGATGTGCACATGCAGCTTATTGCCCTATTTTGGCCTTTGAGAGAGGTCGAATCACTGGAAGGAGGAAAATGACAGCTTCATACTGACAGATTGGACAGACAGATCAACGACTACTAAAGGAGTGCTGATGAGGTGGAATCAGGGTAACAGTGTGGCAAGGAGAGAAGGCTCACTTCCATCTAGATGGACTGCACCACGAGATACCACAAGATTGTTCGACTGATCCTGAGGAACAGAGGATCACAACAGCTGAAGTCTGGGCAAAAGTTACAGGCAGGGTGTCACCACAAAAGCCTGCTACAAGCTGAAGTGAAATTTCTAGTCGACATGCTTCATTTACCACTGACACCATATAACAGCCAACAGGGGCTTTCTAGATGTAAATCCAGGGTTAGCTGGTAAATTATGATACTCTGTAATCCATTCAGTGATGTTCGTATCGCCGCTCGACCTGGTGAGTGGTCGCAGGAGGCAGCGTTTCTCGAGACCCATACGTTTCCAGATCCTGGAATCACGGTGTGAGGACCTACTGGAAAAGATAGTAGGACTGATTTGGTAATTGTTGAAAGGAGTTGAATGTTCGCCAGTAAGTGGCACGAATGTGTTGTTTTCTTACTCTTCACGATCAGCGTACTAAATGACATATTCAGCATGATAATGCAAGAGCCAAACTGCTGTAGACGCTACAAACGGCTTAAGGAATGTAAGAATCTTTGACTGGTCAGCCTGGTCCCCTGACGTGTCAGCTATAGAGCAGGTCCTGGATGCAAGGGGAAGACATATAATTCTCTTACCTGCCTCCAGGCATAAAAATCAATGAACTGATAAACTGTCTGATTCACGCATGGATAGAAATTCAAGATTGCGATTGGAGCAGCCTGCTCCCATGAGACAATGAGTACAAGAGTGTATTCGTGGCCATAGGAGTTTCACACCATACCGATGTTGATGATGGACATCAGCTGCAAAGGGAATGAAAGTTTAATCATTTAATAACTTAGAGAGGCACCCACTTGCCTTTCGCATACTGTGGCATCAAGCAGTCAGGCCTGCAAGATGAGTGGTTTGCCAAGCGAGTGGATTCTTCCTTAATTTATCGAGCAACATGAATTCTCGTATCTTACTATTTAGTTACAAATTATCCTCCTGCATGAATAATACGCAACGGAAACACGCATCTGACTATCAGTGATTTATAGAACTCTGACTGCACACTACGCACTGGCAATACCACATTTACTTTTTGTCTTTGATTTAACGGCTTTTATATAAATTCGGGACATTATGACAACATACAATTTAATGAAAAAGGCCACCAATCTCTTTCTATTCACTATCTGATTTATTCCTAAACACACAAATTCTACAACCTACAACAAAATCACATGAGAAATTCCGCCCAGTGGGCATGGCTTTACGTTAGTGAATCTCTATACTATGGTCTCGTAATCTATTTACCGCAACAGTGCACTCCCTGGATCGGATGGTGGATCTTTTATTATACCTCACACTTCGCCTCTCACAATCATCCTCACGAAACTTTCCTCCAGATCGAGCGATACAGAAGGAACAGGCATACCCACAAATCTTTCGAAACTACCTTGCTACCCCCAAGCAAAACACACATACCCAAATTACATGACATATACAACACAACAATATGAAATACAACACGAAGAACTGTTACAACATCATCACTTTCCGCTTTCCCACTTCAATCAATATCTATCCCAGTTTCACACGACACTGCCCCACTTTGTAATTTTACTTTCCTACTGTGAACTCTGGATATAAACGCACGTCTTCCTGTGCAATGCAAGCCAAGTGGCGTTGCTGGAAAAACGGCCGACTCACCTTGATTCTCTCTCAGAGTTTAAATTTAGCGTCACACGGAATGATATTTCTTAAATACTTCAACTTATGATACACACGCTATTTCTTAAATATTTCAGCTTATTGTACACACGCTATTAATTCTTAAATATTTCAGCTTATTGTACACACGCTAGTATCTCAACTTATAACTACACGTGGGCTCATTGTGACCGTTGGTTTACTACAATCCCCTTAAAATTACCTGCCTCACTTTGTAATTTTCCCCACAAAAGTTCCTGGGAAAGAGAAATGATTAGTTCTAACTACTCTTAAATATTCCACATCCATACCATGCCTCCACACTTTCATTACGGAGCACAACAAAAAAACAGGTCTTTACAGCAGAAGGTTCAGCGCCAGAGTGCCGAAACATGGCCGTATTCCGGTTCTCTCGCACCTTTGTCGAAGTGGGAGAAGCACCTTGCTACCTTATTGGTCAGCCACATTTCAGACGCTCACAGCTCTGGTAACTTCCATCTCTTTGGTCTCACCAAAGGTAGCCAAAGGATCGACTCAAAGATGATCATATATTCCGATTCACTATCTGTGGTTAGCAGACGACCATACATTCATTCATTTCACAGATCTCACCAAACTGGATGTAGGGATTTATTTTGAGGGAGTGCACATGTGATCAATTAAATAAATAAATTGTCATTCTTTCCCACACTGGTATCCGGCTTCGCTGTATTAATTGAAATTGAGTTACTTTTACACAAAAAATGTGTTGTTCTGACAAGAATTTCGTACCTATTTTCAATGTTGGGCGGTACTGTACCCTTTCACCACCGGCTACCCATGCAGAAAAAAATGGCACGGTACTATCCTTGCAATGCGAGGGTAGTTCCAAACATTTTTTTTTTAAGAAAACTGTATTAAAACAAACGTAGCAATTCATCAAAATAACCAGGAGGAGACCTTAGCCCCTGGTGACCTCAAATAGACGACCAAATTATTGACAGTTGTTGCATTATTGTACTCTCCACAATCCGGAGTAACGTACACATACAAATATATAACAATCCACATGACAAATAAACATCACATCATAGAAATGAAAAAATAATATTGAGATAAAAATTTGCTTTAGTTACTGGGATCTTCGTTATTTTTATGAGTAATCCAAATTTCAATAATTCTAAAACAAATAAAAAAAATACTAATTGTACTCATGAAATTTTAAATAGCTCACCGTCCAAACACAGAGCAAGTAATCTGACATTCATAAATTGCGCTGTAAAAACCCTTACACAGCAAAGTCTAAATACAAAACAAAATCAACAAAAGAAAAAACTTCGTACACTAGTTACACGTAGAATGTCAGGCTCCATACCATTACTCTAAAATTTACCTCAAACCTACAGAGAAATAAAAACTGAGAAGAAAAACAATGAAATACACCACAAGTTACATACTGGTTACGTAATATAGTTCGTCTAAGACATCATGTCATACCTCATTAACTATCATCACCTAAACAATTGCCACAGCTACTCGACAGTGAGTTTAACCTTATCCTGTATCCATCAGTACAAATACCTGCTGCTGAGCTTGTCAGTCCATCAACTTTGATCAATACTCGCAATAAATAGTTAGCAATAAGTGCTTGAATCTACCAGTAGCTCTCTTATCTTACTTACTGTTCATATCTCTGTTGTCACACATATAGACGACAAGAACTTGCATTTCGACTAGCCTTCGTTACACTTTAATGTGAAATATCACCACTGTGATAATAAAAATAAGTGGCTTCAGTCAAAACACCAACAAGATTATTACTATGCACGACATCAAAATACATCAGTTAATTCCGATATTTGTTGTGCAATGCAAACTCTTGTCCCCTGTGACAATCTTACTGATCAATGCTACAAGGGCCGCTACGTTAGTATTACGCCACTGGCTAATAGTTAAAGCATCATTGTACCAAATATTCTAATAAACATGCTACGTGAACTTGATAACCCAGAACAGACAAAAAAACAAACCCTAACTATTCTAAACACAAATATTAATAAAATACAATTACTCTTGCTGTCCCTTCAGGAATGAAACATATAAAAAAAAAACATTTACACAATTACAAATACATTATTCCCTATCTTGCGAGTCACACGGAAACATTTCATTCTGTGATTTTCTTGGGGTCAAAAGGTTGCTGATAGTTTTCCTAGAACCACTGTCTCGGTGTCAAAGCTCTCCCATGGTTACCCGGACGAAAGTCTTTGAGTCACTCAATTCGGCATTTTGAACACGCACTGAACAGTAAACTGTATCTCTCATTAAACACAAATGTCATAGTCACTCTCAGAGTACCATCCACACGAATCTGTTCGTCCAAAAAATGGCCCTACAACTACTATTACCCACGGTTCTGTCCTTTCAGTTCATGGTGTAATTAAAAGTCGTAAGTTTCAACAAACAGCACTTATTCCCGCGCCAATTCCAGAAATGTCTCCTACTACAGACGCAAATGTCAATGTCCCACTCTAGTTTCTTGCCTTCATACAATAATTGTTCACCAAACGACAACTGTCCTCTAAGTATACCAAGTGTCCCACATGCAATTCACAAAGCACACTTAACAAGTCACTGTCAAAAGTTTATGGATCCCACCATTCAGTGGTCAAGACAAAACAAAACAATCGTTCTGTCTGCTACAGACAAAATCTTTTCCCCCACTCACAACGTGGAAACACCAGTCCTTCACTTTCCACATTATGGAAAGTCGCAGTCATTTTGTTTCACTGCTCCACAGTCCAGTACAAGTTAATAGCTGCTGGTAAAAAAATGCTCGCCGGGCTCAGCCGCGCCTCGTCCATTCTGCAGTAGCGCCGCTGCGCGCGCCGTTGGGCAGAAGAAACCACCCGCTGTTGCCTCCGCGGGATACCTTCCCCAGTTGTAAGGGTGGCGGAACTCATGAATGGCCAGTGATACGTGCGTGTCGCCCCAGGCCGTTGACCTGCTGTAGCGGGCGCGTGGAGTGTACCTCGTCCGACAGTGGAGTGGGGAGTGCCGCGTGGGGAGTGCCGCGGCTGTGTCGCCTGTCGCCATGGCGACGTCAGCTCGGCCCGTTAGCGGTATGGGCGTTACGACACCCAATTAGCCAGATCTTCCGTGCATCTCGCAACATTACAGACAAAAGGAAATCCTTACATTAAAATTATACACCCTAGTTTTCTACACATACAACATCAACATTTATCTCTTTTCTATAGATAGCCCACACTCGTGCTATTCATTGTACCTGTCGTCCCTCATACAAAACATGAAAGTGTAAAAAAAAAAAAAACAAGAGGAATAATAAACAATCTATACTGCTCATAATTACAATATCAAATAGTAGGCTACTCTATCATCCTATCACAGTGAAAGTGTTCGAAACTGTTTATTCTAAAACTACAATATACAATGAACTTTTGTGCTTGTGACAGACTGAAATTATAACCCCTTGAAAGTGTTCTAACAAAAAAATAAGAAATAATCTACACAGCTCACAATTACCTACCACATGTTGTTAAATAGTAAACTACTTTAACATCCTAACACAACAAACATTTTAGAAACTGATGACTCTAAATCTACAACATACAATGCACCTTTGTGCTTGTGACTGACTGAAATTAGTATCTTTCTATATATTTTACCTTTATTTTATTATATAGCAACGTTTCTAGGACACGTATGACAGATCCTGACCTGCCATCGAGGTTCATCCCAATCAAACAATACATAATAA
Source organism: Schistocerca nitens (assembly GCF_023898315.1). NCBI lineage: Eukaryota > Metazoa > Arthropoda > Insecta > Orthoptera > Acrididae > Schistocerca > Schistocerca nitens. Next base: position 332,263,520 of record NC_064621.1, read on the forward strand.
TGTTTTAGTTACAGATCGGTAGCATCCCCTTTACAGGAGTGTGCACATTGATCACACTACTCTACGACTCTCACTCACCAGACATCACATTTTCCTTCTCATTCAATCCATTAATACACTAACAGAATAGGTCTAGAAGTCAGCTAACCTTAACACCACCACACTCACGACAACATACCATACCTTTGCTCCCTTATACTCAACCACATAACACATGAAGCTGTTTCGGAGATAGCATTCCAGTCTCTGAATTCGTCCTTTCACTCTGGCACCTCTCTCCATCGGCTTACCTCTGCATTCACTTTATGCTAAATATCTACTTAGAATCGCGGCATTTCATCTAAGAACAAAAATACACAAATTAATCAACCTGCAAAAATAACTGCACACATTCTTGGTACCGTTTTGATTGGTTATACTGGTACCAGGCTTCAACAACAACAAAAAATATTATTTTTGCCCAATCGCAAATTTTATGCTAAGAATTAGATCTACGCTTATATCACATCTTACGTCAGTATTCCACAACGTTCACCATCTGGGTCTCATACTCCCTTTACGTCCTTTCACATTGTGCAGTTGTCCTCGTCTCTTCATTCGTATTTCGGCTCTCCGTCCGTCCATTGCTCCATCATTTCCTGGTCTTCCTTCGCCATTGGCATCAATCTCTATTGCAGCATACACAGGCCTCTCTGTAACATACATCTAAGACATCTCCACATTATTCAATTCCACTCACCTTTATTTACCACTGTTTCATCACGTCGAATCTCTCTTTATTAATCACCTTGCTTCACGTCGCTTCTCCTCATATACCACCTTTATCCACTACTATTTATCACGTCGCTTCTCTAGCTACTATCTTTATTCACTCATTAATCATCACGTCGTTTCTGCTTGATCCTTATTCATATGACAAAAAATACGTACGTACACCACTCTGTCGACTCCTGTTCATAACTCATTTGACCAGTCTATTCCGTCATACTTCCTGACATCCCGCCTGAAAATTCTTATGTTCGATTTGACCCTGCACAACGTTACACACCACAAATAAATACACTGACTATCTACCATAAATTGCCTACCTTAGATCTATCCTTAACTTTTCCATAATTTGATGTTAGAAATGTGATGAAGCCCACGAGATTGTTTTCCCTTGATCGTAACGCAATGACTGCCTATCCTCTCTTCGCCCATCATTTTGATTTTCCCTTCTTCCATCTCTGTCCCATCTTCTATTTTCCCGGTTTGACGGTCGATATTCCCATGAACTCTGCCTCCTATTTCCTCGCCATCTTCCATTCCCGTCATTCCTCTGATTCCCTGCTCTCCTGTCATTCTGATAGTTTCTGCCGTTCCTATCCTCGACTCTGTCTGACCTATGAGTCGTGTCTCCGTTCACGATGTTCTTCTCATTACCCAGTTCCTGTAAAAAGTGCTGAAATGACGCAGAATCGTCTAAGCCTCTGCCTGCTATCACTATATCTCTGCGCAATCTCACTGGCAGCTTCGTTATACAGATCCTAATGAGCTCCCCAGGTTGGTATGGCACATCCAAATACCTATTTCGTCTCAGCATTTCCTGATAGTACGCAACTGGATCTCTTATACTACCTTCGTTACAATTTGGCATCATCAATATGCTTTGCTTAACCTGATCCTGCTTACTTTTCGGCCAGAAGTCATTTAAAAACTTGTCACAAAATATCTTGTAGCTACTACAGTCTTTAATAACTTCCTGCATTTGTGCTCTAGCCTCGTCCCTCAAATGGTTACACACAAACTTCATTTTGAGGAGCGGTCCCCACGATTCAGGTAATGAATCTTGAAATTGAGACAGCCACAGACATGGATGTTGATAGTTATCAGGATCCGGAAAGCAAGTGAACTTTTGTACCGACACGAAGTGCCTCCTACATTCTTCTTCCGCATTTATGTTTTCCGACCTTGAGCTACACCCAGTTGGGTTTGCCACCTGTTTTATCCGACACAACCGTTCTTCCAACTCTCTGAGTTCGTCTTCTATTTTCTGCCTATTTTCTTTTTTTGAATTTATCTCACTCTCCCTCTGCAATCTATCTGGTGGTGTGTCACCTCCGCTACTGCACGCTAATTGCAACTGTGCTAGTTCTTCCCTATGTTTCCTATTTGTTTCTAATTGTGCCTCTTTAAACTGTAATAGCGATTGTATCTCCTCCTGGTCGGCATAAACCTCTCGCTGCGTACTGTCAGAGCCCGTTTCGCCTCTTATACTAATATTTTCTACATCTGCGCTAATCGTATTCATTCTGGCCAATACCTCCGCAACTTCATCCCTGCATTTATTTAGCGCCACTTCCTGCCGAGTGACTTGAGCTTCCACGCTGTCTAATGCCCCTTGTTTATCTGCAAGTAAGTCCTCCACTATCTCTTTGATTCGCTCATCCGGCAACACGTCCCTACGTTCTGTAATATCGCTCTCTATTGCACTTATTCGTCCCTCCAAATTATTGACTTTTTCTTTCACGGCGTCACATACTTGCTTCAACACGCCCAGATTCTTCTCCCCCTCGTCTAACCGATTATTAACTGCGCACAGACGCTCATCGATAACTGTGTGTAGCTTCCTCATTGCCTCTTTATTTCCCTTATCCATTGCCTCCAATTTTTTTGTATTTGCTTCCAATTTTTCCTTAGTTGCTTCAAATCGTTCCTTATTCTCCCTATCTCTCTCCTCATTCTTCCTATCTCTCTCCTTATTATCTCTATCTAATCTTTCATCCATCCTCTGTAATAACTGTAGTATCACATCGTGATTTGCTACTTTAGACGCGCTCACCTCGTTCGCCTGAGAAACCGTAGCTTTGCTAAGGGTAGCTGCACTTTCACCGCACACCTGGCCTAGTCTCGGCTCGCCAGCGTCGTCTGGAAAAGCCCGCGTTTGTGGACAAAGCCCGCCGCACAAAGGATCCCCTTGCAGCGGTCCACTGAACAATACAGCCTCTTCGGAGTGTCTGCCGTCACCGTTCATTAAGCCATGGTCAACAGCTAATTCCTGCTGCACTACTACGTTCGCCCCAGAATCGCTATTCTCCATGGTGACTACACTTTTAGACTTCGACCTAGTTACTTCGGACATTATGCAAAAAAAATTATAAAACGATCTTCCAACCTTAGATGAAGTAGCAAGCATTACATAAAAAACATAAAAGATCCTCACCAATCCAGAAAGAAAATGCCAAAAAAAAATTTTTTACTTCTTAGCGCTATCACAATACATTCCATAAAAAAAATCTTAACACCAAACCCTAACAGCAGAATCCTGGCAAAATATCCTGGCAAAATATATCCTGGCCAAATCATCCTGGCAACAAAATATCCTGGTAACAAAAATATCCTAACAAACAAAGGAATCCTGGCAACAAAAATATCCTAACAAACAAATAATCCTGGCAGGGTCGAAATTATGAGAGGCACCCACTTCCCTTTCTCATACTGTGGCATCAAGCAGTCAGGCCTGCAAGATGAGTGGTTTGCCAAGCGAGTGGATTCTTCCTTAATTTATCGAGCAACATGAATTCTCGTATCTTACTATTTAGTTACAAATTATCCTCCTGCATGAATAATACGCAACGGAAACACGCATCTGACTATCAGTGATTTATAGAACTCTGACTGCACACTACGCACTGGCAATACCACATTTACTTTTTGTCTTTGATTTAACGGCTTTTATATAAATTCGGGACATTATGACAACATACAATTTAATGAAAAAGGCCACCAATCTCTTTCTATTCACTATCTGATTTATTCCTAAACACACAAATTCTACAACCTACAACAAAATCACATGAGAAATTCCGCCCAGTGGGCATGGCTTTACGTTAGTGAATCTCTATACTATGGTCTCGTAATCTATTTACCGCAACAGTGCACTCCCTGGATCGGATGGTGGATCTTTTATTATACCTCACACTTCGCCTCTCACAATCATCCTCACGAAACTTTCCTCCAGATCGAGCGATACAGAAGGAACAGGCATACCCACAAATCTTTCGAAACTACCTTGCTACCCCCAAGCAAAACACACATACCCAAATTACATGACATATACAACACAACAATATGAAATACAACACGAAGAACTGTTACAACATCATCACTTTCCGCTTTCCCACTTCAATCAATATCTATCCCAGTTTCACACGACACTGCCCCACTTTGTAATTTTACTTTCCTACTGTGAACTCTGGATATAAACGCACGTCTTCCTGTGCAATGCAAGCCAAGTGGCGTTGCTGGAAAAACGGCCGACTCACCTTGATTCTCTCTCAGAGTTTAAATTTAGCGTCACACGGAATGATATTTCTTAAATACTTCAACTTATGATACACACGCTATTTCTTAAATATTTCAGCTTATTGTACACACGCTATTAATTCTTAAATATTTCAGCTTATTGTACACACGCTAGTATCTCAACTTATAACTACACGTGGGCTCATTGTGACCGTTGGTTTACTACAATCCCCTTAAAATTACCTGCCTCACTTTGTAATTTTCCCCACAAAAGTTCCTGGGAAAGAGAAATGATTAGTTCTAACTACTCTTAAATATTCCACATCCATACCATGCCTCCACACTTTCATTACGGAGCACAACAAAAAAACAGGTCTTTACAGCAGAAGGTTCAGCGCCAGAGTGCCGAAACATGGCCGTATTCCGGTTCTCTCGCACCTTTGTCGAAGTGGGAGAAGCACCTTGCTACCTTATTGGTCAGCCACATTTCAGACGCTCACAGCTCTGGTAACTTCCATCTCTTTGGTCTCACCAAAGGTAGCCAAAGGATCGACTCAAAGATGATCATATATTCCGATTCACTATCTGTGGTTAGCAGACGACCATACATTCATTCATTTCACAGATCTCACCAAACTGGATGTAGGGATTTATTTTGAGGGAGTGCACATGTGATCAATTAAATAAATAAATTGTCATTCTTTCCCACACTGGTATCCGGCTTCGCTGTATTAATTGAAATTGAGTTACTTTTACACAAAAAATGTGTTGTTCTGACAAGAATTTCGTACCTATTTTCAATGTTGGGCGGTACTGTACTCTTTCACCACCGGCTACCCATGCAGAAAAAAATGGCACGGTACTATCCTTGCAATGCGAGGGTAGTTCCAAACATTTTTTTTAAGAAAACTGTATTAAAACAAACGTAGCAATTCATCAAAATAACCAGGAGGAGACCTTAGCCCCTGGTGACCTCAAATAGACGACCAAATTATTGACAGTTGTTGCATTATTGTACTCTCCACAATCCGGAGTAACGTACACATACAAATATATAACAATCCACATGACAAATAAACATCACATCATAGAAATGAAAAAATAATATTGAGATAAAAATTTGCTTTAGTTACTGGGATCTTCGTTATTTTTATGAGTAATCCAAATTTCAATAATTCTAAAACAAATAAAAAAAATACTAATTGTACTCATGAAATTTTAAATAGCTCACCGTCCAAACACAGAGCAAGTAATCTGACATTCATAAATTGCGCTGTAAAAACCCTTACACAGCAAAGTCTAAATACAAAACAAAATCAACAAAAGAAAAAACTTCGTACACTAGTTACACGTAGAATGTCAGGCTCCATACCATTACTCTAAAATTTACGTCAAACCTACAGAGAAATAAAAACTGGGAAGAAAAACAATGAAATACACCACAAGTTACATACTGGTTACGTAATATAGTTCGTCTAAGACATCATGTCATACCTCATTAACTATCATCACCTAAACAATTGCCACAGCTACTCGACAGTGAGTTTAACCTTATCCTATATCCATCAGTACAAATACCTGCTGCTGAGCTAGTCAGTCCATCAACTTTGATCAATACTCGCAATAAATAGTTAGCAATAAGTGCTTGAATCTACCAGTAGCTCTCTTATCTTACTCTACTGTTCATATCTCTGTTGTCACACATATAGACGACAAGAACTTGCATTTCGACTAGCCTTCGTTACACTTTAATGTGAAATATCACCACTGTGATAATAAAAATAAGTGGCTTCAGTCAAAACACCAACAAGATTATTACTATGCACGACATCAAAATACATCAGTTAATTCCGATATTTGTTGTGCAATGCAAACTCTTGTCCCCTGTGACAATCTTACTGATCAATGCTACAAGGGCCGCTACGTTAGTATTACGCCACTGGCTAATAGTTAAAGCATCATTGTACCAAATATTCTAATAAACATGCTACATGAACTTGATAACCCAGAACAGACAAAAAAACAAACCCTAACTATTCTAAACACAAATATTAATAAAATACAATTACTCTTGCTGTCCCTTCAGGAATGAAACATATAAAAAAAAAACATTTACACAATTACAAATACATTATTCCCTATCTTGCGAGTCACACGGAAACATTTCATTCTGTGATTTTCTTGGGGTCAAAAGGTTGCTGATAGTTTTCCTAGAACCACTGTCTCGGTGTCAAAGCTCTCCCATGGTTACCCGGACGAAAGTCTTTGAGTCACTCAATTCGGCATTTTGAACACGCACTGAACAGTAAACTGTATCTCTCATTAAACACAAATGTCATAGTCACTCTCAGAGTACCATCCACACGAATCTGTTCGTCCAAAAAATGGCCCTACAACTACTATTACCCACGGTTCTGTCCTTTCAGTTCATGGTGTAATTAAAAGTCGTAAGTTTCAACAAACAGCACTTATTCCCGCGCCAATTCCAGAAATGTCTCCTACTACAGACGCAAATGTCAATGTCCCACTCTAGTTTCTTGCCTTCACACAATAATTGTTCACCAAACGACAACTGTCCTCTAAGTATACCAAGTGTCCCACATGCAATTCACAAAGCACACTTAACAAGTCACTGTCAAAAGTTTATGGATCCCACCATTCAGTGGTCAAGACAAAACAAAACAATCGTCCTGTCTGCTACAGACAAAATCTTTTCCCCGACTCACAACGTGGAAACACCAGTCCTTCACTTTCCACATTATGGAAAGTCGCAGTCATTTTGTTTCACTGCTCCACAGTCCAGTACAAGTTAATAGCTGCTGGTAAAAAAATGCTCGCCGGGCTCAGCCGCACCTCGTCCATTCTGCAGTAGCGCCGCTGCGCGCGCCGTTGAGCAGAAGAAACCACCCGCTGTTGCCTCCGCGGGATACCTTCCCCAGTTGTAAGGGTGGCGGAACTCATGAATGGCCAGTGATACGTGCGTGTCGCCCCAGGCCGTTGACCTGCTGTAGCGGGCGCGTGGAGTGTACCTCGTCCGACAGTGGAGTGGGGAGTGCCGCGTGGGGAGTGCCGCGGCTGTGTCGCCTGTCGCCATGGCGACGTCAGCTCGGCCCGTTAGCGGTATGGGCGTTACGACACCCAATTAGCCAGATCTTCCGTGCATCTCGCAACATTACAGACAAAAGGAAATCCTTACATTAAAATTATACACCCTAGTTTTCTACACATACAACATCAACATTTATCTCTTTTCTATAGACAGCCCACACTCGTGCTATTCATTGTACCTGTCGTCCCTCATACAAAACATGAAAGTGTAAAAAAAAAAAACAAGAGGAATAATAAACAATCTATACTGCTCATAATTACAATATCAAATAGTAGGCTACTCTATCATCCTATCACAGTGAAAGTGTTCGAAACTGTTTATTCTAAAACTACAATATACAATGAACTTTTGTGCTTGTGACAGACTGAAATTATAACCCCTTGAAAGTGTTCTAACAAAAAAATAAGAAATAATCTACACAGCTCACAATTACCTACCACATGTTGTTAAATAGTAAACTACTTTAACATCCTAACACAACAAACATTTTAGAAACTGATGACTCTAAATCTACAACATACAATGCACCTTTGTGCTTGTGACTGACTGAAATTAGTATCTTTCTATATATTTTACCTTTATTTTATTATATAGCAACGTTTCTAGGACACGTATGACAGATCCTGACCTGCCATCGAGGTTCATCCCAATCAAACAATACATAATAATGTTTTAGTTACAGATCGGTAGCATCCCCTTTACAGGAGTGTGCACATTGATCACACTACTCTACGACTCTCACTCACCAGACATCACATTTTCCTTCTCATTCAATCCATTAATACACTAACAGAATAGGTCTAGAAGTCAGCTAACCTTAACACCACCACACTCACGACAACATACCATACCTTTGCTCCCTTATACTCAACCACATAACACATGAAGCTGTTTCGGAGATAGCATTCCAGTCTCCGAATTCGTCCTTTCACTCTGGCACCTCTCTCCATCGGCTTACCTCTGCATTCACTTTATGCTAAATATCTACTTAGAATCGCGACATTTCATCTAAGAACAAAAATACACAAATTAATCAACCTGCAAAAATAACTGCACACATTCTTGGTACCGTTTTGATTGGTTATACTGGTACCAGGCTTCAACAACAACAAAAAATATTATTTTTGCCCAATCGCAAATTTTATGCTAAGAATTAGATCTACGCTTATATCACATCTTACGTCAGTATTCCACAACGTTCACCATCTGGGTCTCATACTCCCTTTACGTCCTTTCACATTGTGCAGTTGTCCTCGTCTCTTCATTCGTATTTCGGCTCTCCGTCCGTCCATTGCTCCATCATTTCCTGGTCTTCCTTCGCCATTGGCATCAATCTCTATTGCAGCATACACAGGCCTCTCTGTAACATACATCTAAGACATCTCCACATTATTCAATTCCACTCACCTTTATTTACCACTGTTTCATCACGTCGAATCTCTCTTTATTAATCACCTTGCTTCACGTCGCTTCTCCTCATATACCACCTTTATCCACTACTATTTATCACGTCGCTTCTCTAGCTACTATCTTTATTCACTCATTAATCATCACGTCGTTTCTGCTTGATCCTTATTCATATGACAAAAAATACGTACGTACACCACTCTGTCGACTCCTGTTCATAACTCATTTGACCAGTCTATTCCGTCATACTTCCTGACATCCCGCCTGAAAATTCTTATGTTCGATTTGACCCTGCACAACGTTACACACCACAAATAAATACACTGACTATCTACCATAAATTGCCTACCTTAGATCTATCCTTAACTTTTCCATAATTTGATGTTAGAAATGTGATGAAGCCCACGAGATTGTTTTCCCTTGATCGTAACGCAATGACTGCCTATCCTCTCTTCGCCCATCATTTTGATTTTCCCTTCTTCCATCTCTGTCCCATCTTCTATTTTCCCGGTTTGACGGTCGATATTCCCAGTGTCAGTTAGACCGTCAGCGAGAGCGCATCGCTAGCTCCTGCTACTACTAAGGCGAGTACACCGTTTGCTTCTTACATATTTTACAAACAGCAGCGACTTATTTTCAGTTATCTGTGTAATTACTAGTTTATTTTTGTAATTTCTTGCGTGTTCGAGTGCTTACTAGGTAGAACCTTTTATTTCAATAACAGTGTTTTTGTACTTATTTGCTGCGCTTAGCTTTTAAATAGTAGTTTTTCTGGGAAAACCTAGCGTAGTTTTCGCGTCTCGTATTTCAGTGAGTGTTTCTTGATTATCAGAGTAGCTCATCAGAAGATTATCTTGGGAATTTGTCACCGTATAGAGTAGGGTAAACATAGTCATGTGTAGGGACTGTGGTTGTTGTGAGCGGACGCAAGGAGAATTGGCCACTCTCCGGGGACAGGTGGAGGCTTTGTCTGTTAGGCTCATCGAGCTCGAGGCGCAGGCGTCGGCTCGTAGTGGCGTTGGGGCAACTGTGGTGAGACCTATGCCTACTTCGGTGGCCTTGGAATCACATGGAACCCCTGATGTCGCTGCGTCTTCCGGCAGTGAGCATCTTACCGGTCAGCCATCACTCCAGGGTGAATGGCGGACAGTGGTGGGCTCGCGCGTGCCTGGCCGAAAGGCGAAGGTGGGATCTGGCCGCGTGGCAGCTGCCTTACCCCTTTCCAACAGGTACGGGGTGCTTCCTAGTGGTGATGACATCGTTTCCGAGCCACCACAGGATGCCTCGCCTGTTGGGCCAGTGGCCGATTCTCCGGCAAGGTCCCGACAGTCACAGAGGGCGGGCCTATTAGTTATAGGGAGCTCCAACGTTAGGCGGGTTATGGAGCCCCTCAGGAAAATAGCGGGTAGGTCGGGGAAGAATGCCAGTGTGCACTCGGTGTGCTTGCCGGGGGGTCTCGTCCGTAATGTGGAGGAGGCCCTTCCGGCAGCTATTGAACGCACTGGGTGTGACCGGCTGCAGATAGTAGCACATGTCGGAACGAATGACGCCTGCCGCTTGGGTTCTGAGGCCATCCTTGGTTCCTTCCGGCGGCTAGCTGATTTGGTGAAGACAACCAGCATCGCACGCGGAGTGCAAGCTGAGCTTAATATCTGCAGCATAGTGCCCAGAGTCGATCGCGGTCCTCTGGTTTGGAGCCGTGTGGAGGGTCTAAACCAGAGGCTCAGACGACTCTGCGACTATAATGGTTGCAAATTCATCGACCTCCGTTATTGGGTGGAGAACTGTAGGGCCCCCCTAGACAGGTCAGGCGTGCACTACACACCGGAAGCAGCTACTAGGGTAGCAGAGTACGTGTGGCGTGCACACGGGGGTTTTTTAGGTTAGAGGGACCCCCCCTTGGGCGAAACGATAAAATACCTGACGGCTTACCAGAGAGAACATTATCATCGTTGATAAAGAACGTCCGTCCTCAGAGACCAAAAACAGGAAAAGTTAACGTAATATTGGTAAACTGCAGGAGTATCCAGGGCAAGGTTCCTGAATTAGTATCTCTTATTGAAGGAAATAGTGCGCATATAGTATTAGGAACGGAAAGTTGGTTAAAACCGGAAGTGAACAGTAACGATATCCTAGACACAGAATGGAATATATACCGCAAGGATAGGATAAACGCCAATGGTGGAGGAGTATTTATAGCAGTAAAGAATTCAATAATATCCAGTGAAGTTATTAGCGAATGCGAATGTGAAATAATCTGGGTTAAGTTAAGTATCAAAGGTGGGTCAGATATGATAGTCGGATGCTTCTATAGGCCACCTGCATCAGCAACCGTAGTAGTTGAGCGCCTCAGAGAGAACCTGCAGAACGTCGTGAAGAAGTTTCGTGATCATACTATTGTAATAGGGGGAGACTTCAATCTACCAGGTATAGAATGGGATAGTCACACAATCAGAACTGGAGCCAGGGACAGAGACTCTTGTGACATTATCCTGACTGCCTTGTCCGAGAATTACTTCGAGCAGATAGTTAGAGAACCAACTCGTGAAGCTAACGTTTTAGACCTCATAGCAACAAATAGACCGGAACTTTTCGACTCCGTGAATGTAGAAGAGGGTATCAGTGATCATAAGTCAGTGGTTGCATCAATGACTACAAGTGTAATAAGAAATGCCAAGAAAGGAAGGAAAATCTATTTGCTTAACAAGAGTGATAGGGCACAAATCGCAGAATATCTGAGTGACCACCATCAAACGTTCATTTCTGAGGAAGAGGATGTGGAACAAAAATGGAAAAAATTCAGAAACATCGTCCAGTACGCCTTAGATAAGTTCGTACCGACTAAGGTCCAAAGCGAGGGGAAAGATCCACCGTGGTATAACAATCATGTACGAAAGGTACTACGGAAACAAAGAAAGCTTCACCATAGGTTTAAGAGTAGTCGAATCATAGCTGATAAGGAAAAGCTGAACGAAGCGAAAAAGAGCGTAAAGAGAGCAATGAGAGAAGCATTCAACGAATTCGAACATAAAACATTGGCAAACAGTCCAAACAAGAACCCTAAAAAGTTTTGGTCATATGTAAAATCGGTAAGCGGATCTAAATCCCCTATTCAGTCACTCGTTGACCACGATGGCACCGAAACAGAGGACGACCGAAGAAAGGCAGAAATACTGAATTCAGTGTTCCGAAACTGTTTCACTGCGGAAAATCGTAACACGGTCCCTGACTTCAGCCGTCGCACGGACGCCAAAATGGAAAATATTGAAATAAACGATATCGGAATTGAAAAACAACTGCTATCACTTAGTAGCGGAAAAGCATCCGGACCAGACGAGATACCCGTAAGAACTTGCCCCCTTTCTATCAGCAATTTATCGTAGATCTCTGGAAGAACGTAAAGTACCTAGCGACTGGAAGAAAGCGCAGGTCGTTCCCATTTTCAAGAAGGGTCATAAATCAGATGCGAATAATTATAGGCCTATTTCGCTTACGTCAATCTGTTGTAGAATAATGGAACATGTTTTATGTTCTCGTATTATGACGTTCTTAGATAATACAAATCTCCTTCATCATAACCAACATGGATTCCGCAAACAGAGATCATGTGAAACTCAGCTCGCCCTATTTGTCCAAGAAATTCACAGTGCCGTAGACACTGGCGAGCAGATTGATGCCGTATTCCTGGACTTCAGGAAGGCATTTGATACGGTTCCGCACTTACGTTTAGTGAAAAAAATACGTGCTTACGGAATATCGGACCAGGTTTGTGATTGGATTCAGGATTTCCTAGAAGAAAGAACACAACATGTCATTCTTAACGGTTCAAAATCTGCAGATGTAGAGGTAATTTCGGGAGTACCGCAAGGAAGCGTGATAGGACCTTTATTGTTTACAATATACATAAATGACTTAGTTGACAACATCGGTAGCTCCGTGAGGCTATTTGCAGATGACACGGTTGTCTACAAGAAAGTAGCAACATCAGAAGACTCGTACGTACTCCAGGAAGACCTGCAGAGGATTAATGAATGGTGCGACAGCTGGCAGCTTTCCCTAAACGTAGATAAATGTAATATAATGCGCATACATAGGGGCAGAAATCCATTCCAGTACGATTATGCCATAGGTGGTAAATCATTGGAAGCGGTAACGACCGTAAAATACTTAGGAGTTACTATCCGGAGCGATCTGAAGTGGAATGATCACATAAAACAAATAGTGGGAAAAGCAGGCGCCAGGTTGAGATTCATAGGAAGAATTCTAAGAAAATGTGACTCATCGACGAAAGAAGTAGCTTACAAAACGCTTGTTCGTCCGATTCTTGAGTATTGCTCATCAGTATGGGACCCTTACCAGGTTGGATTAATAGAAGAGATAGACATGATCCAGCGAAAAGCAGCGCGATTCGTCATGGGGACATTTAGTCAGCGCGAGAGCGTTACGGAGATGCTGAACAAGCTCCAGTGGCGGACACTTCAAGAAAGGCGTTACGCAATACGGAGAGGTTTATTATCGAAATTACGAGAGAGCACATTCCGGGAAGAGATGGGCAACATATTACTACCGCCCACATATATCTCGCGTAATGATCACAACGAAAAGATCCGAGAAATTAGAGCAAATACGGAGACTTACAAGCAGTCGTTCTTCCCACGCACAATTCGTGAATGGAACAGGGAAGGGGGGATCAGATAGTGGTACAATAAGTACCCTCCGCCACACACCGTAAGGTGGCTCGCGGAGTATAGATGTAGATGTAGATGTAGATGAACTCTGCCCCCTATTTCCTCGCCATCTTCCATTCCCGTCATTCCTCTGATTCCCTGCTCTCCTGTCATTCTGATAGTTTCTGCCGTTCCTATCCTCGACTCTGTCTGACCTATGAGTCGTGTCTCCGTTCACGATGTTCTTCTCATTACCCAGTTCCTGTAAAAAGTGCTGAAATGACGCAGAATCGTCTAAGCCTCTGCCTGCTATCACTATATCTCTGCGCAATCTCACTGGCAACTTCGTTATACAGATCCTAATGAGCTCCCCAGGTTGGTATGGCACATCCAAATACCTATTTCGTCTCAGCATTTCCTGATAGTACGCAACTGGATCTCTTATACTACCTTCGTTACAATTTGGCATCATCAATATGCTTTGCTTAACCTGGTCCTGCTTACTTTTCGGCCAGAAGTCATTTAAAAACTTGTCACAAAATATCTTGTAGCTACTACAGTCTTTAATAACTTCCTGCATTTGTGCTCTAGCCTCGTCCCTCAAATGGTTACACACAAACTTCATTTTGAGGAGCGGTCCCCACGATTCAGGTAATGAATCTTGAAATTGAGACAGCCACAGACATGGATGTTGATAGTTATCAGGATCCGGAAAGCAAGTGAACTTTTGTACTGACACGAAGTGCCTCCTACATTCTTCTTCCGCATTTATGTTTTCCGACCTTGAGCTACACCCAGTTGGGTTTGCCACCTGTTTTATCCGACACAACCGTTCTTCCAACTCTCTGAGTTCGTCTTCTATTTTCTGCCTATTTTCTTTTTTTGAATTTATCTCACTCTCCCTCTGCAATCTATCTGGTGGTGTGTCACCTCCGCTACTGCACGCTAATTGCAACTGTGCTAGTTCTTCCCTATGTTTCCTATTTGTTTCTAATTGTGCCTCTTTAAACTGTAATAGCGATTGTATCTCCTCCTGGTCGGCATAAACCTCTCGCTGCGTACTGTCAGAGCCCGTTTCGCCTCTTATACTAATATTTTCTACATCTGCGCTAATCGTATTCATTCTGGCCAATACCTCCGCAACTTCATCCCTGCATTTATTTAGCGCCACTTCCTGCCGAGTGACTTGAGCTTCCACGCTGTCTAATGCCCCTTGTTTATCTGCAAGTAAGTCCTCCACTATCTCTTTGATTCGCTCATCCGGCAACACGTCCCTACGTTCTGTAATATCGCTCTCTATTGCACTTATTCGTCCCTCCAAATTATTGACTTTTTCTTTCACGGCGTCACATACTTGCTTCAACACGCCCAGATTCTTCTCCCCCTCGTCTAACCGATTATTAACTGCGCACAGACGCTCATCGATAACTGTGTGTAGCTTCCTCATTGCCTCTTTATTTCCCTTATCCATTGCCTCCAATTTTTTTGTATTTGCTTCCAATTTTTCCTTAGTTGCTTCAAATCGTTCCTTATTCTCCCTATCTCTCTCCTCATTCTTCCTATCTCTCTCCTTATTATCTCTATCTAATCTTTCATCCATCCTCTGTAATAACTGTAGTATCACATCGTGATTTGCTACTTTAGACGCGCTCACCTCGTTCGCCTGAGAAACCGTAGCTTTGCTAAGGGTAGCTGCACTTTCACCGCACACCTGGCCTAGTCTCGGCTCGCCCGCGTCGTCTGGAAAAGCCCGCGTTTGTGGACAAAGCCCGCCGCACAAAGGATCCCCTTGCAGCGGTCCACTGAACAATACAGCCTCTTCGGAGTGTCTGCCGTCACCGTTCATTAAGCCATGGTCAACAGCTAATTCCTGCTGCACTACTACGTTCGCCCCAGAATCGCTATTCTCCATGGTGACTACACTTTTAGACTTCGACCTAGTTACTTCGGACATTATGCAAAAAAAATTATACAACGATCTTCCAACCTTAGATGAAGTAGCAAGCATTACATAAAAAACATAAAAGATCCTCACCAATCCAGAAAGAAAATGCCAAAAAAAAATTTTTTACTTCTTAGCGCTATCACAATACATTCCATAAAAAAAATCTTAACACCAAACCCTAACAGCAGAATCCTGGCAAAATATCCTGGCAAAATATATCCTGGCCAAATAATCCTGGCAACAAAATATCCTGGTAACAAAAATATCCTAACAAACAAAGGAATCCTGGCAACAAAAATATCTTAACAAACAAATAATCCTGGCAGGATCGAAATTATGAGAGGCACCCACTTGCCTTTCTCATACTGTGGCATCAAGCAGTCAGGCCTGCAAGATGAGTGGTTTGCCAAGCGAGTGGATTCTTCCTTAATTTATCGAGCAACATGAATTCTCGTATCTTACTATTTAGTTACAAATTATCCTCCTGCATGAATAATACGCAACGGAAACACGCATCTGACTATCAGTGATTTATAGAACTCTGACTGCACACTACGCACTGGCAATACCACATTTACTTTTTGTCTTTGATTTAACGGCTTTTATATAAATTCGGGACATTATGACAACATACAATTTAATGAAAAAGGCCACCAATCTCTTTCTATTCACTATCTGATTTATTCCTAAACACACAAATTCTACAACCTACAACAAAATCACATGAGAAATTCCGCCCAGTGGGCATGGCTTTACGTTAGTGAATCTCTATACTATGGTCTCGTAATCTATTTACCGCAACAGTGCACTCCCTGGATCGGATGGTGGATCTTTTATTATACCTCACACTTCGCCTCTCACAATCATCCTCACGAAACTTTCCTCCAGATCGAGCGATACAGAAGGAACAGGCATACCCACAAATCTTTCGAAACTACCTTGCTACCCCCAAGCAAAACACACATACCCAAATTACATGACATATACAACACAACAATATGAAATACAACACGAAGAACTGTTACAACATCATCACTTTCCGCTTTCCCACTTCAATCAATATCTATCCCAGTTTCACACGACACTGCCCCACTTTGTAATTTTACTTTCCTACTGTGAACTCTGGAGATAAACGCACGTCTTCCTGTGCAATGCAAGCCAAGTGGCGTTGCTGGAAAAACGGCCGACTCACCTTGATTCTCTCTCAGAGTTTAAATTTAGCGTCACACGGAATGATATTTCTTAAATACTTCAACTTATGATACACACGCTATTTCTTAAATATTTCAGCTTATTGTACACACGCTATTAATTCTTAAATATTTCAGCTTATTGTACACACGCTAGTATCTCAACTTATAACTACACGTGGGCTCATTGTGACCGTTGGTTTACTACAATCCCCTTAAAATTACCTGCCTCACTTTGTAATTTTCCCCACAAAAGTTCCTGGGAAAGAGAAATGATTAGTTCTAACTACTCTTAAATATTCCACATCCATACCATGCCTCCACACTTTCATTACGGAGCACAACAAAAAAACAGGTCTTTACAGCAGAAGGTTCAGCGCCAGAGTGCCGAAACATGGCCGTATTCCGGTTCTCTCGCACCTTTGTCGAAGTGGGAGAAGCACCTTGCTACCTTATTGGTCAGCCACATTTCAGATGCTCACAGCTCTGGTAACTTCCATCTCTTTGGTCTCACCAAAGGTAGCCAAAGGATCGACTCAAAGATGATCATATATTCCAATTCACTATCTGTGGTTAGCAGACGACCATACATTCATTCATTTCACAGATCTCACCAAACTGGATGTAGGGATTTATTTTGAGGGAGTGCACATGTGATCAATTAAATAAATAAATTGTCATTCTTTCCCACACTGGTATCCGGCTTCGCTGTATTAATTGAAATTGAGTTACTTTTACACAAAAAATGTGTTGTTCTGACAAGAATTTCGTACCTATTTTCAATGTTGGGCGGTACTGTACCCTTTCAACTTATGTCATAAACCTATCCACAAAGTTTGATGAACATCGGGCGAGAGCTTCACGGTGTACCGTTTTCAATTCCCGTCAGTTTACATAGCTGAAATTAACACAAATCTTTTGTCAGAACTCACTGAAATACACTGCCTGAAATGCGTGGAGAGAGAGATTATCTACAACTTGTACGGAAATCAGACAGCACTTACTGAAGCCAGACGATATCAGGTGCAGGCAGTTCTTGAGAAGGAAGCGATTAAGTCTTGTAACTTGTCACCCAGGTTACTTAATTTGTAGTCAGGATAAGTGATACGGGAGGAATTTGGAAAAGGAATTAAAGTTCACGGAAAAGACATCGAAATTTTAAACATTGTCGGTGATACATAAGGCGAACGTCAATACAGGCGACAGAAGTGTCGATAAATCGGCCATGTGATAGTGTA
Source organism: Schistocerca nitens (assembly GCF_023898315.1). Classification (NCBI taxonomy): domain Eukaryota; kingdom Metazoa; phylum Arthropoda; class Insecta; order Orthoptera; family Acrididae; genus Schistocerca; species Schistocerca nitens. The sequence goes on from NC_064621.1 coordinate 332,281,360, forward strand.
GTAATAATATTAAAAAGTGAAACGGTAAAGGTAATTAAAATGAATTTTGATAATTAGGTAGAAAAATAATTGTGGTAGTAAAGAAGATGCGAAAAACACCCTGGTAATTGAAGGACGAGCTTTTATAATAGGAAGAAATATATAACATTAAATACAACTATGTAGGGATATATTTTTGAAAGTATTTTTTTTTTTTTTTTTTAGTGCAGCTACATAGGAAAGAGGAACGTAGCCGACAAACAGTACAGACCAGGAGAGAGTAAACTTCTGATATTTAGTTTTACAGATTAGATAGGCATGTATGAGGTGCCTATCGGGCAATTCTGCACTAGTAAACCTATCCACACTGCTGCGTGTCATTGTCAACGTACAATTAATACTGACCGAGGAACAAACTCGCGACAGAACCACGCAGTACTGGGTGGAGGCTTAAGAGCAAAGGGTAAAACAGGCATAATTGTTGTCAACAGCAATTACTGTGAGGGTTTGTTTCCAAAAAAGACACAGAGCGTATATCACTACAATTTCCACTGTTAAGCTGATACAAAATAATGTTGGAATCGAAGCTAAATGCAGTTATTCTGTAACGAGCCACCAAAAGCCACGAGTTCCCGACACGAAAATATTCAGAAAATGTCCCTGAACAAGCTCCCCGACGGATTCGGGACTGTACTGTATGTATTATTAGTATGTACGTGTTTAATCCAGTGTCTTCTTTTCGAATCGTTCCTTCCACAAATAGCGGCGGAGCACCTGATTGTCTCCTGTAAGTGATGTCTTTAGGGCTTGTAAAATTCCATGGAACTTCCATTAGCTTGATGATGGCAAACAGGTTCTCCTGGGAATGTTTTCTGCGACATTGTTCGACGCAGTGCGAGAAAGCCCCGAAATATTTGCTGCGTAAGTGAAACGTTGGACAGTGCAGACAGAAAATTTTATTTATATTCTCAGCTACCTGCTAGTCTCTCACAATATGTTCAGCCATCAAGTTGTCCGCCACTGGTCGATGAAGAGATTAAGTTGCTGCAGGAGAATCAATCGCCTGCTCTGGCCGCGATAGGATCGCAGCGAGGCGCCGCTCCCACGCTGCTTGCCCTGCAAGTTCTTTGGTCCTCCGCAGCCCTCTCGGGCACCCCTGCATTCTCGCATCCGCCTTACCTACACAATGGGCTCCCGCGGGGACTTAACCGTCTTACAACACGAAATCCGTCTGTAGGCTGGCGTCTGGACGTCAGGAGCGATTCAGATCTCACCAAATGGTTCAAGTTGGCGACGGCGGGCGGTGTGTTCGGGGGGGGGGGGGGGGTGAGGGGCTGGCAGCTAGCGGGTGCGCCACAACTCATATTTGGAGAGGCAGATGGAGCAAAGCAACTACAATCGCTTAGTAGTGGAAAGGCATGAGGACCAGATGAGATAATATCATATTCCAGACAGATAATGCGAAAGAATTAGTTCCCCTTCTAGCAGCAGTTTACCGTATATCGCTGGAGAAAAGCGCAGGTCATTTCCGTTTTCAGAAGGCCCACAGTACAGATGCACACAATTCTGGCCCTTTATCGTTGACGTCAGTTTGCTGTAGAATTATGAAACCTGTTTTATGCTCAACAATTATAACGTTTTTGGAGAACGAAAATCTCCTCGATAAAAATAAACATGCATTCTGCAAACAGAGATCTTGCGAAACTCTGTTCCTCCATGAAATCTGTAGCACTGTAGAAAACAACGCTCGACGCCCTGTTCCTTGACTTCAAGAAGGCATTTGACAAAGTCCCTTTCTGTCGTTTAGTGAAAAAAACCTCACCGTGTATCGGACTAGATACAAGACTTCTTTACAGACAGATCCGAACATGTCGTTCTTAACGGAAGAAAATCAACAGATCCAAATGTAATTTCTAGAGTACTCCAAGGAAGTGTGATAGGACCGTTACTGTTTACAGTGTGTATAATTGATCCAGTTGGAAACGTCGGAAGTTCTTTAAGACTGTTCGTAGATGATACGGTTGTCTATAAGAAAGTAGCAACGCCAGAAAACAGTATCGATTTGCAGAATGACCTGCAGAGGACTGATGAATGGTGCAAGCTCTGGCAGTTTATCCTGGACGCTCACAAAAGTAACATACTGCGCACACACAGGAAAGGAAATCCACTACCGTACAACTACACTATTGATGACAAGCTGTTGAAACCAGTATCTGCCGTAAAATAAGTAGGAGTAACTATCCGGAACGACCTTAAGTGGAATGACCGTATAAAACATTCAGTGGGAAATGCATATGCCACACTGAGATTCAAGTGAAGAATCTAAAGGAAATGCAACTCATCCGCGAAGAAAGTGGCTTACGAAGTTTTTGTTTGTTGAGTACTGTCATCAATCTCGAATCCTTATCCGGTAAGACTGATGGAAGAGATAGAGAACATCCAACGAAGACTGTGTAGTCGGCACGAGAGCGTCACGGAGGTGCTCAACAGACTCCTGTTGCAGACGCTGCAGGAAAGAGAGCACTTTCCCAGAAGAGTCGGACAACATACTAGTTCGCTGCACATGTATCTCGCGAAATGGCCACGACGAGGAAATTCGAGGAATTAGAGCCAATACAGTGGCTTACTGATTCATTGTTGCCAGCCGACATTATTGAGTGTAACAGGAAAGGGGTGATCAGTTATCAGTACCATTAGTACCCTCCGCCACGTACCGTTGGGTGCCTTCGGAGTATACAGATGTACAGTATATCTAGTACAACAGCAGTCTGCTGTTTACGATGCTATTAAATACTTCACTTTCTGGGCATCTTGTTTCCTTCTATCTATTGAAGTATTAGAACCATATAAATTCGATAACGTTATCACATATGAAATCAGAAAAAATTATGCCTCTCATTTGAAAACTGGCGAAACGCTTTTCTGATCAAAGTCAGCATAAGCAGATAAATGTATTAAGCGTATTTAATGCAAAAAGTAGTTTGTGCTCGGGGGGAACAAAGGCGAACTTGTAGATGTAAAGTACAGATGATAATAAGTTCATCCAGAGAAAATGTTACTCACCCTGTTAAAAGAAGAACACACTGCTTGCTTTGGAGCACTGTTAAGTTTCGTAGAAATGTTACCAGGCGGCCTTGTGACCCTTCACCGCTGACATAAGTCACGATAGTGAAGTGGTGCGGATGTGCAGGTCGAATATATTAAATTTCCTTGGGACGGAAAAGCTTCTATCCACGAATCAACACAGTTTTAGAAAGCATCGCTTGTGCGAAACTCGGCTTTTCTTTTCTCACAGTATGTCATGGGAACGATGGAGTAGGTTCCCAGACATATGAGTGGCTCGAAGACTTCTTACGTAACAGAACCCAGTACGTTGTCTTCAATGACAGGTGTTCATCAGAGACAAGGGTATCGCAGGAATGCGGCAGGGAAGTGTGTCAGAACCACTACCGTTTCCTGTGTACATAAATGATCTTGCTGACAGGGTGAGCATCAACCTGAAGCTGCTTGCTGATGATGCTGTCGTGTACCGGAAGGCGTCGGCGTTGACTAACTATACAAGGATACAAGATGACTTAGCCAAAATTTCTAATTGGTGTGATGAATGCCAGCCAGATCTAAATGTAAAGTAATGGAGATGAGTAGGAAATAGCAGAAGTAGTGAGCTGTTTGGCACAGTCACGTCGATTAAATATGTAGGCGTAACGTTTCAAAGCAGTGTGAAATGGAATGAGCTTGTAAGGATTGTAGCAGCTTAATGGTCGACTTCAGTTTATTGGGACAATTTTAGGAAAGCGTGGTTCATTTGTAAATGAGAGCGCTGTTTTAGGCACTAGTGCGACCCTTTGTGGCGTACTGCTCGATTGTTTGGGATCCGTGGCAGGTCGGATTAAAGGAAGACATCAAACCAATTCCAATACAGACTGCTTGATTTGTTACCGGTGTTTTAGAACAACACCCAAATTTTACATAAATGCTTCGGAAACTCAATTGGGAATCCCTGGAGGGAAGATAACGATTTTCTGAGGAACAGTGTTGAGAAAATTTAGAGAACTGGCATTTGAGGCTGACTGCAGAACGATTGTACTGCCTCCAACGTACGTTTGTCGCAAGGATCACGAAGATAAGATAAGAGAAATTAGGGCTCGTATAGAGGCATATGGATAGTCATTTTTTTCCCAGGTTGCTCTGTTTGCGAGTGCAACTGGAAAGGAAGTCACCAGTATTAGTATAGGGTACCCTCCCCCACGCACCGTACTGTGGCTTGCGGGGTATGTATGTAGATGTAGATGTGGGTTTGGACACATGAAAGAAAGGCAGAAGGAACTACAGTTTATGGACATGCCCACGACTTGAGCGTGAATGTACTCGCAGTGGCCCGATATGTTGGAATACGAAGGCTCAATGTCCTACTTTATACAAGGTATGACGTACCCCTCACAGACATGTGGTGCGTGTAGATGAGGCCATAGGAGTTCCTGTGGCGTTTTCGGCGTCTCTTGAATGCCTTGACTTGTGACAGCTTATTCACGTCACCCGAGCATGGACCATAATGCTGATTTCATCGATGTCAATGGCCAAGTGTTGCCTCATCCTCTTCTTCTTCATGGTGAGTAAACTTTGGACACCCCTCACAGACATGTACCACGGCATAAGAAGTGTGGTTGTAGAAGGATTCAAAGTGACAGAGATCAGACGAGTGTCACTACCCCTATCCAAACGAATATTGTGAAAGTAACTGTCTGCAGGAGGCATATGGAAGCAAGAACCTCGCCAAAGGTTATTCCTCACAGTGACACGTGAAGCTGCACGTCTTCTCTGGGAAAATCAATACAGAAACTAGACGGTTGTGGGTTATAGGGGTGTGGTGTTGTCCGACGCGTCTCGATTTTGCCTCTCTTCAAATAATGTAAGGCACCAGTCGCACCGACTGCCCAATGAGGCGTTGAACCTGCAGCGTGTGGTGCGTGTAGATGAGGCCATAGGAGTTCCTGTGGCGTTTTCGGCGTCTCTTGAATGCCTTGACTTGTGACAGCTTATTCACGTCACCCGAGCATGGACCATAATGCTGATTTCATCGATGTCAATGGCCAAGTGTTGCCTCATCCTCTTCTTCTTCATGGTGAGTAAACTTTGGACACTCGCACCTTCCAAGAAGAAAGAAAAAAAAAAAAACGCAATCACAGGGCTGCTCTTATATGTTACTGCTCTGACAAATACTCAGCTACCCTCTTGCACCGGTAAAGCACTCGATATTTATACACAGAAAAGTTTAGGCTATTTAGAACAGCGCATGAAACGTAGAAATTATTCCCCTTCTAATTAAATCGTGAGCCTATGGAGCATCGCATCTGTTGTGTGATTGGATTCCTTATTTTCCGTCAGAAAGGTCACACTTCATAATAACTGATGGAAAGTCATAAAGTGAGACAGAATTAATATTTCTCGTTCCCCAAGGAAACGTTATAAGCTCTCTATTGTTCCTGACACAGGGAAACGATTTACGAGACACTCAGAGCAGTCCTCTTAGACTGTTTGCAGATGATACTGTCATTTACCATCATGTATTGCCATTAGACGATGAAAATGATTTATGTATAGCACAAAAAGTGGAAATTTACTCTAAATCATGAAAAATATAAAGTCATCCACATGGGCACTAAAAAGAATCTCCTAAATTTCAGTTACAAATATCCAAAGGCTGTAAACTCTACTAAAATCTTAGGGATTAAAATTATGAATAATTTAAATTGGACTGATGACATAGACCATGTTGTGGGGAAAGCAAACCAAAGACTGCTCTATATAATGGCAGAACACTTAATGTAACAGGTCTAACAAAGAGACTGCTTACACTGCGCTTGTTCGCCCTCTTCTGGAGTATTGCTGTGCGGTGTGGGATCCGAATCAAATAGGACGGACAGAGGAGATCGAAAAAGTTCAAACTAGGGCAGCTCCTACTGTATCACCAAGTAGGGGCGAGAGTGCCACGGATGTGATACACGAATTGGGGAGGCAGTCATTAAAACAAAGGCGTCTCCCGCTGCGGCAGGACCTTCCCATGAAATTTCTATTACCAATTTTTTCCCCACAACGTTAAAATATTTTGTTAGCGACCACCTACATCAAATAAGAGAAATCAGAGCTCGCACCGAAAGACTTAAATGTTTATTTTTCCCTCACGCTGTTTGAGACTGGAACGGTAGAGAAGGTGGTTCGATGAACTCTCTGCCAGGCACTTAACTGTGAACTGATGAGGAATCACGTACACGTAGATATATTTGGTAGCTCTACGTGACCTACTCAGCAATGAGTGGCGTCAGCGGGATACAGCATACCAGAAAGCACTTGCAGACGTTCTCCTCGGCAAATTGAGGTCTTTATCAACGCCAGGGGTGGTGTTACACGTTATAAGCTTACATCCCCTGATGCGGCGAATTTTTTGCCGTGTGTGTTAACTCATATATCCACACATATTACAAAAGTTGATTTGAATATGTATATGCATGTATGTTTGTATGCATGTTCCACATCTCCACTTAAACCATTGGATAATTTCAACCAAACTTGGTACACATATCTCTTAATGTGTGGAAAGAATTTCTATGGTGGTAACAATCACTTTCCTATCAAAGAGGTGGAGGTTGGGATAAGAAAGCAGTGTAGCCCATAATATGCAAGTATCCTTAATTTAGTCATCCAGTATTTGAGAAGGAAAGCACTTAGTGACTTGCAACAAACAAACATATAATTCCAAACATTCAAGAAAATTTTTCTCTCTAACAATCCACACAAAATGACAACGGGAAAAACCGTGTTGCTTACTCCATTTCCGCGCTTCATACAGTAAAATTGCCGCATTGTGCATGAAGTTTTAATTTATTACTCATTTACTCCTGATTGTATTGGCTCAAATGGCTCTGAGCACTATGGGACTTAACTTCTGAGGTCATCGGTCCTCTAGAACTTAGAACTACTTAAACCTAACTAACCTAAGGACATCACACACATCCATGCCCGAGGCAGGATTCGAACCTGCGACCGCAGCGGTCTCGCGGTTCCAGACTTTAGCGCCTAGAACCGCTCGGCCACCCCGGCTGGCCTAATTGTATTCCCCATACATTTTTTAGACAATACTCGTATATACCACTGAATATATCAGCAAAATTGTATCTTTGTACCGCGTCATGAACACTGAGATGCATAAAAAACTGCTGGGTTGTACAAAAAAATGGCTCTGAGCACTATGGGACTCAACATCTTAGGTCATAAGTCCCCTAGAACTTAGAACTACTTAAACCTAACTAACCTAAAGACATCACACACACCCATGCCCGAGGCAGGATTCGAACCTGCGACCGTAGCAGTCCCGCGGTTCCGGACTGCAGCGCCAGAACCGCTAGACCACCGCGGCCGGCTGGATTGTACAAGACGTTTAAATTTACTACTTCGTTGCCGCTAACTCTGTTTGCAACACTCTTCACAGGCAGCATCCAGATATGACCCTGAAAGTTCGTACAAAATATGTCATTGTACGATTCATAGTTCAGGAGATATGACATGAAATACTGAGATACGTGAGAAACTGTGTCATCATTCATTACTTCTAACTTTATTCACAATAATTTTCGCACACAGTAGAAACACATTCCAGTGGAACTATCAGCACATAGTTCAGCAGACATTGCCGCGCGGGATTAGCCGAGCGGTCGGAACGCTGCAGTCACGGACTGTGCGGCTGGTCCCGGCGGAGGTTCCAGTCCTCCCTCGAGCTTGGGTGTGTGTGTTTGTCCTTAGGATAATTTAGGTTAAGTAGAGTGTAAGCTTAGGGACTGATGACCCTAGCAGCTAAATCCCATAACATTTGAACTTTTTTTTCAGCAGACACGACGTCATAAACATTGAGCTATGCGAAAATGAAACTGCAGCGTGAAATACCACCATTTTTTTTTTTTTTGTCAACCGTCTACTGAGTGGTTTGATGCGGCCCGCTACGAATTCCTTTCCTGTGCTAACGTCTGCCCTCTACAGCTCCCTCTAGTACCAAGGAAGTCATTCCCTCATGTCTTAGCAGATGTCCTATCATCCTGTCCCTTCTCCTTATCAGTGTTTTCCACATATTCCTTTCCTCTCAGATTCTGCGTAGAACCTCCTCATTCCTTACCTTTATCAGTCCACCTAATTTTCAACATTCGTCTATAGCACCACATCTCAAATGCTTCGATTCTCTTCTGTTCCGGTTTTCCCACAGTCCATGTTTCACTACCATACAATGCTGTACTCCAGACGTACATCCTCAGAAATTCCTTCCTCAAATTAAGGCCGGTATTTGATATTAGTAGACTTCTCTTGGCCAGAAATGCCTTTTTTGCCATAGCGAGTCTGCTTTTGATGTCCTCCTTGCTCCGTCCGTCATTGGTTATTTTACTGCCTAGGTAGCAGAATTCCTTAACTTCATTGACTTCGTGACCATCAATCCTGATGTTAAGTTTCTCGTTGTTCTCATTTCTACTACTTCTCATTACCTTCGTCTTTCTCCGATGTACTCTCAAACCATACTGTGTACTCATTAGACTGTTCATTCCGTTCAGCAGATTATTTAATTCTTTTTCACTTTCACTCAGAATAGCAATGTGATCAGCGAATCGTATCATTGATATCCTTTCACCTTGTATTTTAATTCCACTCCTGAACCTTTCTTTTATTTCCATCATTGCTTCCTCGATGTACAGATTGAAGAGTAGGGGCGAAAGGCTGCAGCCTTGTCTTACACCCTTCTTAATACGAGCACTTCGTTCCTGATCGTCCACTCTTATAATTCCCTCTTGGTTGTTGTACATATTGTATATGACCCGTCTCTCCCTATAGCTTACCCCTACTTTTTTTCAGAATCTCGAACAGCTTGCACCATTTTATATTGTCGAACGCTTTTTCCAGGTCGACAAATCCTATGAAAGTGTCTTGATGTTTCTTTAGCCTTGCTTCCATTATTAGCCGTAATGTCAGAATTGCCTCTCTCGTCCCTTTATTTTTCCTAAAGCCAAACTGATCGTCACCTAGCGCATTCTCAATTTTCTTTTCCATTCTTCTGTATATTATTCTTGTAAGCAGCTTCGATGCATGAGCTGTTAAGCTGATTGTGCGATAATTCTCGCACTTGTCAGCTCTTGCCGTCTTCGGAATTGTGTGGATGATGCTTTTCCGAAAGTCAGATGATATGTCGCCAGACTCATATATTCTACACACCAACGTGGTCGTTTTGTTGCCACTTCCCCCAATGATTTTAGAAATTCTGATGGAATTTTATCGATCCCCTCTGCCTAATTTGACCGTAAGTCCTCCAAAGCTCTTTTAAATTCCGATTCTAATACTGGATCCCCTATCTCTTCTAAATCGACTCCTGTTTCTTCTTCTATCACATCCGCCAAATCTTCACCCTCATAGAGGCTTTCAATGTATTCTTTCCACCTATCTGCTCTCTCCTCTGCATTTAACAGTGGAATTCCCGTTGCACTCTTAATGTTACCACCGTTACTTTTAATGTCACCAAAGGTTGTTTTGACTTTCCTGTATGCTGAGTTTGTCCTTCCGACAATCATATCTTTTTCGATGTCTTCATATTTTTCCTGTAGCCATTTCGTCTTAACTTCCTTGCACTTCCTATTTATTTCATTCCTCAGCGACTTGTATTTCTGTATTCCCGATTTTCCCGGAACATGTTTGTACTTCCTCCTTTCATCAATCAACTGAAGTATTTCTTCTGTTACCCATGGTTTCTTCGCAGCTACCTTCTTTGTACCTATGTTTTCCTTCCCAACTTCTGTGATGTCCCTTTTTAGAGATGTCCATTCCTCTTCAACTGTACTGCCTACTGCGCTATTCCTTATTGCTGTATCTATAGCGTTAGAGAACTTCAAACGTATCTCGTCATTCCTTAGTACTTCCGTATCCCACTTCTTTGCGTATTGATTCGTCCTGACTAATGTCTTGAACTTCAGCCTATTCTTCATCACTACTATATTGTGATCTGAGTCTATGTCCTCTCCTGGGTACGCCTTACAATTCAGTATCTGATTTCGGAATCTCTGTCTGACCATGATGTAATCTAATTGAAATCTTCCCGTATCTCCCGGCCTTTTCCAAGTATACCTCCTCCTCTTGTGATTCTTGAACAGGGTATTCGCTATTACTAGCTGAAACTTGTTACAGAACTCAATTAGTCTTTCTCCTCTTTCATTCCTTGTCCCAAGCCCATATTCTCCTGTAACCTTTTCTTCTACTCCTTCCCCTACAACTGCATTCCAGTCGCCCATGACTATTAGATTTTTGTCCCCCTTTACATACTGCATTACCCTTTCAATATCCTCATACACTTTCTCTATCTGTTCATCTTCAGCTTGCGACGTCGGCATGTATACCTGAACTATCGTTGTCGGTGTTGGTCTGCTGTCGATTCTGATTAGAACAACCCGGTCACTGAACTGTTCACAGGAAGACATCCTCTGCCCTACCTTCCTATTCATAACGAATCCTACACTTGTTATACCATTTTCTGCTGCTGTTGATATTACACGATACTCATCTGACCAGAAATCCTTGTCTTCCTTCCACTTCACTTCACTGACCCCTACTAGATCTAGATTGAGCCTTTGCATTTCCCTTTTCAGATTTTCTAGTTTCCCTAACACGTTCAAGCTTCTGACTCCACGCTCCGACTCGTAGAACGTTATCCTTTCGTTGATTATTTAATCTTTTTTTCATGGTAACCTCCCCCTTGGCAGTCCCCTCCCAGAGATCCGAATGAGGGACTATTCCGGAATCTTTTGCCAATGGAGAGATCATCATGACACTTCTTCAATTACAGGCCACATGTCCTGTGGATACACGTTACGTGTCTTTAATGCAGTGGTTTTCATTGCCTTCTGCATCCTCATGTCGTTGATCATTGCTGATTCTTCCGCCTTTAGGTGCAATTTCCCACCCCTAGGACAAGAGAGTGCCCTGAACTTCTATCCGCTCCTCCGCCCTATGAAAGTGAAATACGCGTACAAATACGTGTGAAATGTGTTAAATATATGTGAAATATATATGACTTGTGCATACATGATCACAGAAATGGGTAAACGGCTCATACTAAACTTCAACCAAAACTGCCACACATATATTAGTTACTATCTAAAAAGAGATCCTGTGGGGGTTCGAACACCCAGCCTCCTAGTGGGGTGAGCTGATAACGTGGAGAGAGAAGGAAGGAGGGGGGGGGGGGAGGAGGAGATGGACACAGATGGGGAGCGAGGAGGAGATAGACAGAGGGAGCAGGAGGGGGGAATGGACAGAGGTAGGAGAGATGAGGAGATGGAGAAAAAAGACAGAGGAGGAGATGGACAGAGACAGCGAGAAGAAAAGATAGGCAGAAAATGAGGGAAGAGGAGGTGAATAGTGGGGGGGGGGGAGGAGAAAATGGACAGAGAAAGGGAAGAGGATGAGCTGGACAGATGGGAGGAGATGGAGAAACGAAAGAGCAGATGAACAAGGAGTGGGGAAGGATGAAGGACAGAGAAGGCGAGGAGGAGATTGACATAAAGCGGGGGAAGGTGAAGATGGACAAAGAGAGGGGGATGAAGATGGCATTAGAGGTAGGCATGTGCTGATGGGCAGAGGGGGGAGGAGCGGATAGTGGTGAGGAGGAGATGGACAGAGAGTGGGAAGTGTGATGGAGGAGGTGGACACTGAGAGGGGGTGGAGACTGAGAGAAAAAGGGAGAATGAGGAGAAAGATTAGGTAGAAGATTGGCATAAATTTATACCCAGGCAACGCTGGGTACTGAAGTAGTCCACACTAAAAGAAAATATTCTGAGTAATCACGAAAGAACTAAGATATAATCCCACAACCAAGATAGGAATCCTAGCTGTGAAAGAGAGCCAACACCCAGTAAAAATTACTAAGATTTTATGTAGCTGTGGATGATAGGACGTGAAAGGGCACCAGCGTGGATTACAGACTTCTTTCGTGGCGTATGAAGTACCTATTCCTAAGTCAGAGATCACCGAGAAAACATACCAACGGCTTTGACGGCGGATGAAGAGATATATTTCAAAGACAGATGCTCCGAATGAGTAATCTTTTATACTGAATTTAATTCCCAACACTTATATTCTTGTATCGAGTGGTTGTCCGGCGATGTAACAGTTATAAATTGAAGCTACATATTAGTAAGCACAAACATTTAGAATCTCAGACTCAGTCCAAAAGAGACATTCCATATGATTTTCGCATGTGATGCGAGTATTAATCAAATAAATTTTTCAATATTTTAATTGAAAAACAAAGACGTGTGAAACCCCTCTACAGTGTGTTGCTACCGTCAACTGAGTCAGATGGAGCTATAACCCCGACACAACCTTAAGATGCGATGCTGGAGAAGATGTGGACATCGGAATTGAAACGCAGTGAAGGTAGCGGTCCTAACATTTTAACTTAAGGGGGACTCACAAAAAAAATGGTTCAAATGGCTCTGAGCACTATGGGACTTAACATCTATGGTCATCAGTCCCCTAGAACATAGAACTACTTAAACCTAACTAACCTAAGGACAGCACACAACACCCAGCCATCACGAGGCAGAGAAAATCTCTGACCCCGCCGGGAATCGAACCCGGGAACCCGGGCGTGGGAAGCGAGAACGCTACCGCACGACTACGAGATGCGGGCGGGACTCACAAATTTATAGTCAAAAAACAGTACAAATGACAAGGGAGCGACCTCTACTCAAATAAAAATTAAATGAAAATTATCTTGGTAGCTCATTTAAACAAAAAATCAGCAGCATGGTAATTTAAAACATCTACGTGAATTTCAAAGTTTTATACTGTTTCGAAATTGCTAAGAAACAGAGACATTGTTGGACAGGAATAATCACAGGCAATGATGGATGACATAAAATACAATACATTTGTAACAGAGATTGGTGGTACAATTATATCGAAAATTAGCACAGATTTCACCACCTGGGAAAATAGGATAACAGACATAAACAACGTTAATGTTTGACACCGGTCAAACTCCCAATGTCTAGGTCGATATTGGACTGTCTGTAAGGTAAATGCCCTTCTCAGGCACTAATACACATTTTGCAACTGTTATTCAAGCTAGATACCAAACTGCTGAGGAATCTTGAGGGGATGTTGCCACAGTGAAGCAGGAGTCGTGAGAAAACTTATCACTAGACCACTGTTGCTCCCGCCAAGAACATGCCCCCAACACCAACGAACTTTTTCTTGATATTGGCATGGTTAAAGTGGGAAGCATTTAACAGACTTCCGGGCATACAAACAAACCTGATGAAATCGCCGTAGTTGCCTAACGGGTTGGGGATTTTCTCTACCCGGGAGCTAGGCATCATCATCATCATCATCATCATTCGTGACAGTGGCTAGATTGGATTGTGTAAAAATTGGTCTGTGTAAAAAATTGGGACTTTGTACGGGCGCTGATGACCGCGCAGTTGAGCGCCCCACAAACCAGTCATCATCACCACCATCAAGTAACGGTTCTGACAGATACAAGTGTGCCGGTGGCGGTTGCAAGGTCTGCAGCAATCTGCCTAGGAGTAATATGTCTGTTGCTTTTCGCCACGGAGGCTACATAACAATCGTCTTGTGATGTGATGGTGCGTCTACGACCACCGGTGTGCTATCGCATAGTACGTATTTCCATCTTCAGTGGCCTTTTTTAATCGCGAGATGATACTTTTAAATACTGGCAGTTTGAACGACTTGAAGTCGTCCAACTACTCGTCTACGATCATAAACACCCAAATGATGTCTTGAAGACATGTTTTCGCAACAAACGGCATGTCGCACTTATTCGTTCTACAACCTTCGTCAACACATCGTACTGCATGAACTTTAAAATGTATTTAGAGCGTTCGTGCACTGGTTTCGCTGCAGCAAGCACGTCCCACCCTCTAAATCTCCTTTTATGATCATACTTTATTTAGCAAACACAAACGTGGTTGTATACAAGTTGTTACTTTTTATTTGTGGATGACCTGTTTCGATCTACTATAGAGATCGTCATCAGATCGACATTTTTTGGTGGTAGTAGGAATCGCTGCCGGCTCCACGTCAGCGATTCCTACTATCACCAACGAATGTAGATCTGATTATGATATCTGTAGTAGATCGAATCCAGTCATCCAAAAAACAAAAATTTATGCGATCACGACTGCCTTTAGTAAATAAATTATATCAGTATTAGATCGCTGTTTCCTGGAACAAGGTTCCAAAGAAACCTGTTCCGTAGTAATTATCCGTTGTTCCGCAGATATTGGCAGCTGTTCCTTAGTAAGTGCCAGTTGCTCCTTACCAACTGTCAAGCAGTGTACTTTACAATTATGAACTCATAAACGCTTCCCAGAAGCTACTGAATGCCAAAGCTACTGGAGGCGGTTGGAATTTAGCTCCTCATTTGTCCAAGCATCTGTGTCGCCTACACGTAGGCTAAATGAATCCTCTCACAAACACTGAGAAGAAAAAGAAGGGAAAGAAAAATTGCCAGGGAGTAAGGAAAAAGGATCCAACAAAAGAGCAAAAACAATGTGATTTACTTGGACCTTGATTGTACACATTCCTATCAACGCAATAATCAGAGATTATAAAGCACTACTAAAACCCTAAGAACACTGTGCAAAAGAATACGTTGCTTCTCTTAGAGTAGGGAACATAAAGATAATAGAGAAACACAATTTGCCGCGCGGAATTAGCCTAGCAGTCTTAGGCGCTGCAGTCATGGACTGTGCGGCTGGTCCCGGCGGAGGTTCGAGTCCTCCCTCGGGCAGGGTGTGTGTGTTTGTCCTTAGGATAATTTAGGTTAAGCAGTGTGTAAGCTTAGGGACTGATGACCCTAGCAGTTAAGTCCCATAAGATTTCATACACATTCGAACATTCGAAAACACAATTTAAAAAACTAGAAAATATCTATAATGGCAATTAGGGGGAAATGATAACTACATGCAAATAAACTTAAAAGAAATTTACAAGAAAGTTTAAAAACTGTCAGTCACAATCCAGAAAACACGTACCATTTTTTGGTCTTAGCCAAAAAAACTGCACAATACAGAACAGACTGGGTATTCGTTTACTATCCCTATACTTATGAAACTGTTGGTGAAATTTAACACGAAGCGTTCTTGACACTCTTAGTAAGTATGCCAAATAGTGGCCTAGCAACCTTGCCACGGTGGTAACAGCGGTTCCCGTCAGATCACTGAAGTTAAGCGCTGTCGGGCTGTGCTAGCACTTGGATGGGTGACCATCCGGTCTGCCGAGCGCTGTTGACAAGCGGGGTGCACTCAGCCCTTGTGAAGCAACCTGAAGATCTACTTGACTGAGAAGTAGAGGCTCCAGTCTCGTAAACTGACAAAACGGCAGAAAGAGCGGTGTGTTGAACATATGCCCTTCCGTACGCTTCGTATCTGCATCCAATGACGCCTATGGGCTGAGGAAGACACGGCGGCTAGTCGCTACCGTTGGGTACCGTTGGGCCTTCATTACCTGTTTGGGCGGGATTTTGTTTAGTTTTTAGTACCATGGTCTAGCAGAGACGGGACATTGAAAATTTGGATTATTTGTTACTTTCGTACTTCTCATTGAACGTAATTGACAGAAAGACGCTGAAACTATTGCGCAACTGTGAAGACCACAGCAGAAACCTCATGAAATCAAATTAGGATGTCACAGGAACAATTCTGCAGTGAATGTGAATGAACAGTCATTCCTCTATCAGTGTCAAATGTTCAAATGTGTGTGAAATCTTATGGGACGTAAATGCTAAGGTCATCAGTCCCTAAGGTTACACACTACTTAACCTAAATTATCCTAAGGACAAACACACTCACCCATGTCCGAGGGAGGACTCGAACCTCCTCCGGGACCAGCCGCACAGTCCATGACTGAAGCTCCTTAGTGGGCCTTCATTACCTGTTTGGGCGGGATTTTGTTTAGTTTTTAGTACCATGGTCTAGCAGAGACGGGACACTGAAAATTTGGATTATTTGTTTCTTTCGTACTTCACATTGAACGTAATTGACAGAAAGACAGCTGAAACTATTGCGCAACTGTGAAAACCACAGCAGAAACCTCATGAAATCAAATTAGGATGTCACAGGAACAATTCTGCAGTGAATGTGAATGAACAGTCATTCCTCTATCAGTGTCAAATGTTCAAATGTGTGTGAAATCTTATGGGACGTAAATGCTAAGGTCATCAGTCCCTAAGCTTACACACTACTTAACCTAAATTATCCTAAGGACAAACACACTCACCCATGTCCGAGGGAGGACTCGAACCTCCGCCGGGACCAGCCGCACAGTCCATGACTGAACGCCTTAGACCGCTGGGCTAATTCCGCGCGACAATCAGTGTCATCTTAACTATTTTCTTCTGCTTCGATACTACTTCTTTTGTGATCCTAATTTGAATTAATTTTCAAAGAGCGTAATATGTTACACCGCAAATGCCTTGAAGAATATTTATGTTTCTAGGAAGTAAGAAAACACTGTGGTATGATCCGCCTTCTTCACTCAGAGAATATTTCTATAGTGGGAATTAGATGGAAATGGTAATAACATGTTAGTAAACTTCAAAGAACTTTATAAGAAAATCCGAAAATTGTCAGACAAAACCCAGGAAACACGTACAATTTTTGTACTAGTGAAAATTATGGGTTTATGCAAAAGAACTAGACATGGTATTCCCTTACTTAACACGTACTTCATGAAACCTTATTAGATACCTGCCTCAAAGCAAGAGATTTAACTGGTTCTAGTTTCATGTATCGTCCCAGATCACAAATAAAAGTTCTGAGTACCGGTGAGGTATTCGAGATACTAGTTTCCGTTATTTATAACAAGTGTTCTTGTTACGTCATTTTCTTCCATACAATTTTCACGGTTTGCCCAATCTTACATATTTCTCTCTAGTTCCAGGTATACTTCTACACGTATATTCTACAAACCGCTGTACAGAGAACGGCGAAGACAGTTTCATGCCAACAATTATATTCCAGTAATCCTGTTCCTATAAAATTCAACTAGTAATAGAAATACAGTAATCAATAATCCTGAGAACAGGAGGTGTACTTGCGTAAGATCAAGGGAGAGTTGAATATAGCATTTGAATGCATTCATTCCGATTCCGAAATAAGTTATTATGTAGTAGAGAGCGTCCTGGATTAGTAATAGTCTCAGACTGTAATTTAGTATCGACGAAAAGCAGTATGAAGAAGAATCGACGTCCCTAAATTGGGTTGTTACCGAAGTTGGACAAACGAATGAAACTTTAAGACAGGTACCTGGGAAGTAATTTGTGTGACAGAAGAACTACTTCGTTAAAGAAAGACAGGGAGATTAGTATTTTAGCTTCACTGCTCTCTCCCTACCCCTCTCCTTTTCATGTGGTTGACAATGTATGGCAAGTAGGTGCCATGCACTTACACTGAAGTTTGCACGTCCAGCTGACAACTAGCAAGGAAAGTGATAAGTTTGGCCACTGTTAGTTATAATTTCATATTCACTGAAAATTGATTCCGAAGGCTTCAGGTTCTAACGGTAACCGTCAATTTCCCAAGCAATGCCTATGCCATGTAAGCAGAAGCAAATATTTTCCACATGAAACAAAAACCAAAGACATTAATTATTGTATTCTCTACTAAACTAAGAAGAATATACACTACTGACCATTAAAATTGCTACACCAAGAAAAAATGCAGATGATAAATGTGTATTCATTGGACAAATATATTATACTAGAACTCACATGTGATTACATTTTCACGCAATTTGGGTGCATAGATCCTGAGAAATCAGTACCCAGAACAACCACCTCTGGCCGTAATAATGGCCTTGATACGCCTGGGCATTGAGTCAAACAGAGCTTGGATGGTGCGTACAGGTACAGGTTCCCATGCAGCTTTAACACGATACCACAGTTCATAAAGAGTAGTGACTGGCGTTTTGTGACGAGCCAGTTGCTCGGCCACCAATGACCAAACGTTTTCAATTGGTGAGAGATGTGGAGAATGTGCTGACCAGGGCAGCAGTCGAACATTTTCTGTATCCAGAAAGGCCCGTACGGGACCTGCAACATGCGGTTGTGCATTATCCTGCTGAAATGTAGGTTTTCGCAGAGATCGAAGAAGGGTAGAGTCACGGGTTGTAACACGTCTGAAATGTAACGTCCTCTGTTCAAAGTGCCGTCAACGCGAACAAGAGGTGACCGAGACGTGTAACCAATGGCACCTCATACCATCACGCTAGGTGATACGCCAGTATGGCGATGACGAATAAGCCGGCAGGAATGGCCGAGCGGTTCTAGGAGCTACAGTCTGGAGCCGCGCGACTGTTACGGTCGCAGGTTCGAATCCTGCTTCGGGCATCGATGTGTGTGATGTCCTTAGGTTACTTAGGTTTAAATAGTTCTAAGTTCTAGGGGACTAATGACCTCAGAAGTTAAGTCCCATAGTGCTCAGAGCCCTTTGAACCATTTTTTTTTTTTTTTTTTGATGACGAATAGACGCTTCCAATGGGCGTTCACCGCGATGACGCCAAACACGGATGCGACCATCATGAAGCTGTAAACAGAACCTGGATTCATCCTAAAAAATGACGTTTTGCCATTCGTGCACCCAGGTTCGTCGTTGAGTACACCATCGCAGGCGCTCCTGTCTGTGATGCATCGTCAAGGGTAACCGCAGCCATGGCCTCGGAGCTAATAGTCCACGCTACTGCAAAAGTCGTCGAACTGTTCCTGCAGATGGTTGTTGTCTTGCAAACGTCACCATCTGTTGACTCAGGGATCGAGACGTGGCTGGACGATCCGCTACAGCCATGCGGATAAGATGCCTGTCATCTCGACTGCTAATGATACGAGGCCATTGGGATGCAGCACGGCGTTCCGTATACCCTCCTGAACCCATCGATTCCATATTCTGCTAACAGTCATTCTATCTCGACCAACGCGAGCAGCAATGTCGCTATACAATAAATCGCAATCGCGGTAGGCTACAATCCGACCTTTATCAAAGTCGGAAACGTGATGGTACGCATTTCTCCTCCATACACGAGGCATCACAACAACGTTTCACCAGGCAACGCCCGTCAACTATAATGTTTGTGTATGAGAAATCGGTTGGAAACTTTCCTCATGTCAGTACGTTGTAGGTGTCGCCACCGGCGCCAACCTTGTGTGAATGCTCTGAAAAGCTAATCATTTGCATATCACAGCATCTTCTCCCTGTCGGTTAAATTTCGCGTCTGTAGCACGTCATCTTCGTGATATAGCAATTTTAATGGCCAGTAGTGTACATTTTTCTTTTATTCTTAGCAATGTCTGTTCAATTCAGACGTATGAGCATATCCATCAACCTCCGGTCTGATCGTACCTAGGATCTCCAATGCAACAAGCTGCACAAGATGGCTGGCTAAGCCTCAAAAGAACAATTACATCCTACCGTTATAAGTGTGCTAACCAGAGTGAGTATTGTTTAGTACCGAAAAATTAATCAGTAAAAAGAAGCGCATGGGAAAATAGAAAGTCTGTCAGCGACAGCAAAAGCGCGCGCTTAGATAGCATTTGTTCAGGACTTATTCAGCGACTAAATTACGTTGTGTTACATTATGGCTTAACGTCCCGGAGACTACGTGGTCATTGGAGATGAACACAAGTTCCGTTCGGGAAATAGTGAGCAAGGAAATCTGCAGTTTCTTTCGGAACAATCCACGATTTTCAAACTTTCTGAAAGATGAAACTGAATGACGGATTGGGACTCGAACCATGAACCTTACTATCCGTGGACAGTGATCTGAACTATCGAGGCACGTCGCATGTCCCGCCTTCACAGTTTCTCTCCTACTGCTGCATCTCAGACCAGCCCCCACTCGTGTGAGTAGTGAAAGAATCGGTCTGGAAACAATCCACGCACCCATCATAAATGAGCTGGGCAATGACGGAAAACCAATATGTTGATGTCTGGAAGGGGATCTGGTCCTCCTGAACAAGGGCCCAGTATCTTCGAGTACCATAATACCATCATTCCCGGTAAATACACTCCTGGAAATTGAAATAAGAACACCGTGAATTCATTGTCCCAGGAAGGGGAAACTTTATTGACACATTCCTGGGGTCAGATACATCACATGATCACACTGACAGAACCACAGGCACATAGACACAGGCAACAGAGCATGCACAATGTCGGCACTAGTACAGTGTATATCCACCTTTCACAGCAATGCAGGCTGCTATTCTCCCATGGAGACGATCGTAGAGATGCTGGATGTAGTCCTGTGGAACGGCTTGCCATGCCATTTCCACCTGGCGCCTCAGTTGGACCAGCGTTCGTGCTGGACGTGCAGACCGCGTGAGACGACGCTTCATCCAGTCCCAAACATGCTCAATGGGCGACAGATCCGGAGATCTTGCTGGCCAGGGTAGTCGACTTACACCTTCTAGAGCACGTTGGGTGGCACGGGATACATGCGGACGTGCATTGTCCTGTTGGAACAGCAAGTTCCCTTGGCGGTCTAGGAATGGTAGAACGATGGGTTCGATGACGGTTTGGATGTACCGTGCACTATTCAGTGTCCCCTCGACGATCACCAGTGGTGTACGGCCAGTGTAGGAGATCGCTCCCCACACCATGATGCCGGGTGTTGGCTGGCTTCAAATGGTTCAAATGGCTCTGAGCACTATGGGACTCAACTGCTGAGGTCATTAGTCCCCTAGATCTTAGAACTAGTTAAACCTAACTAACCTAAGGACATCACAAACATCCATGCCCGAGGCAGGATTCGAACCTGCGACCGTAGCGGTCTTGCGGTTCCAGACTGCAGCGCCTTTAACCGCACGGCCACTTCGGCCGGCCCGGGTGTTGGCCCTGTGTGCCTCGGTCGTATGCGGTCCTGATTGTGGCGCTCACCTGCACGGCGCCAAACACGCATACGACCATCATTGGCACCAAGGCAGAAGCGACTCTCATCGCTGAAGACGACACGTCTCCATTCGTCCCTCCATTCACGCCTGTCGCGACACCACTGGAGGCGGGCTGCACGATGTTGGGGCGTGAGCGGAAGACGGCCTAACGGTGTGCGGGACCGTAGCCCAGCTTCATGGAGACGGTTGCGAATGGTCCTCGCCGATACCCCAGGAGCAACAGTGTCCCTAATTTGCTGGGAAGTGGCGGTGCGGTCCCCTACGGCACTGCGTAGGATCCTACGGTCTTGGCGTGCATCCGTGCGTCGCTGCGGTCCGGTCCCAGGTCGACGGGCACGTGCACCTTCCGCCGACCACTGGCGACAACATCGATGTACTGTGGAGACCTCACGCCCCACGTGTTGAGCAATTCGGCGGTACGTCCACCCGGCCTCCCGCATGCCCACTATACGCCCTCGCTCAAAGTCCGTCAACTGCACATACGGTTCACGTCCACGCTGTCGCGGCATGCTACCAGTGTTAAAGACTGCGATGGAGCTCCGTATGCCACGGCAAACTGGCTGACACTGACGGCGGCGGTGCACAAATGCTGCGCAGCTAGCGCCAGTCGACGGCCAACACCGCGGTTCCTGGTGTGTCCGCTGTGCCGTGCGTGTGATCATTGCTTGTACAGCCCTCTCGCAGTGTCCGGAGGAAGTATGGTGGGTCTGACACACCGGTGTCAATGTGTTCTTTTTTCCATTTCCAGGAGTGTACAATGCATGACAAGAAACGTCAAGAATCCAGAAGTCATGGTCAGACGTCAATTTAACTTCATAATGGTACACTCCATCGGCGGGTATACAAATGATTACAGTTGTAGTTCTCTATGACAGGTAGAATGCCGACCACAGAGCGTTAGAGTTAGTTGTGTTTAGCGTTGTTACCAGGAGCTATGTGGCGGGGACTGAGTGATTTTTTAGGTTAGAGGGCCTCGGGGAAACACAAGAAGGGCTTTCTGTCTCAAAGGGTCGAAAAAAGGAACAATGTAGATCTAGAAAGCATCGGTATAACAATTATAAATTGTCGTAGCTTGGGAAAGAACCTGAGCTCAAAGCGCTAATAGAAAGGACTGATGTTCAAATCGTTATATTCATTGAAAGCTGGTGAAAGCCAGATAGAAGTTCAGCCGAAATTTTTGCGAAGGACCTAAAGGTGTTCAGGAAGGATAGGTTAAACACAGTTGGCGGTGGCGTGTTTGGTGCTGTTATAAGTAGTTTATCTCGTAGCGAAATTGAAGTAGTTAGTATAGGTAGAGGTCATTCTTGGCAACCGGAATAAGATATTAATTGGATTCTTTCACCGACATCACAACTCAGACGGTACAATTGGAGAAAGGTTGAAACAAAATTTGAGTCTAATTTCGACCACGTTCCCGACTCATACAATTACAGTGGTATTGACTTCAAGTATGTTGACGAAAATACAAGTTTAAATCTGGAGGTAGGCATAAAACATCATCCGAAACTGTGATAAATGCATTCTCTGAAACTTATTTCAAGCAATTAGTTCATGAGCCAACTCGAATAGCAAACAGTTGTGAAAACAAAATATACCTCTTAGCAACTAATAATGCTGCGCTAATAATGAGCATCGAAACGGATGCAGGGATTACTGAACACAGGGTTGTCGTAGTGAGACTGCTTATTGTAACTTCCAGATCCACCAAAAATGAACGAAAAATATATCTATTCATGAAAGCAGATAAAAATTCGCTTCAAGCGTTCCCGAGAGACATTCGCCGCTCCTTATAGATGAACAATGTAGGTGTAGCCCAGATATGGGTTGAATTCAAAGAAATAGTATCGATAGCAATTGAGAGAGACATGCCAAGCAAATTAACGAAAGACGGAGCTGATCCCCCATGATACACAAAACAGGTCAGAACACTGATGCAGAAACAATGAAAAAAGCATGTCAGATTCAAACGAACGCAAAATATCCAAAATTTATGGCGGACTTCAATGCGATATGCTTAAAATAGTTTCCACAACGAAACTTTGTATCGAAACCTGGCAGAAAATACAAAGGGATTCTAGTCGTATAAAAGAAACAATTAATGCCTTCTCCGCGCAATAGCAAAGGAAATACCGTCAATGACAGTGCTGCTAAAGCAGAGTTTCTAAACGCAGCCTTCCCAAATTTCTTCACCAAAGAAGACGAAATAAATATTCCAGAATTCGAATTAAGAACAACTTCCAATTTGAATAGCTTAGAAGTAGATAATCTCAGAATAGTGAAGCAACTTAAATCACTTAATAAAAGCAAGTCTTCCAGCCCAGGCTGTATACCAGCTAGGTTTCTTTCGAAGTCTGCTGATGCTATAGCTCCATACTTAGCAATCATATACAACCGCTCGCTCGACGGAAGATCCGTAGCCAAAGGCTGGAAAGTTGCACAGGTCACACAAATATTCAAGAAAGATAGTACGAGTAAATCACTAAATTACAGGCCCATATCATTAACGTCAATACGCAGCAGGATTCTAGAACATGTGTTGTGTTCGCACGTTTTGAATTTCCTCCAAGAGAACGGTCTATTAACATATAGTCAACAAGGATTTAGAAAACATCGTTCTTGTGAAACGCGACTAGCTCTTTACTCACACGAAGTGTTAAGTTCTATCTTTTTACACCGTTCCTCATCAGCGGCTTGTAATCAAATTGCGTGCTTATGGATTATCGTCTCAGTTACGCGACTTCATTCGCGATTTCCTGTCAGAGAGGTCACAGTTCGTAGCATCTGACAGAAAGTCATCGAGCAAAACAGAAGTGATTTTTGGCCTTCCCCAAGGTCATGTTATAGGCCCTCTGCTGTTCCTTATGTTTACAAACGATTTAGGAGACCATCTGAGCAGCTGTCTTAGGTTGTTTGCAGGTGAAGCTATCGTTTATCGTCTAGTAAAGTCGTCAGAAGTTGAAAACGATTTAGATAATACATTTGTATGGTGTGAAAATTGGCAGTAGACCCTAAATAATGAAAAGCGTGCGGCCATCAACATGAGTGCTAAAAGTATTCCGTTAAATTTCGTTTACACGATAAATTAATCAAATCTAAAGGTCGTAAATTCAACTAGATACCTAGGCATTACAATTACGAACAACTTAAACTGGGAAGAACGCACAGAAAATGTTGAGGGGAAGTCACAACTACTCTTGTCCGTCCTCTTTTCTTTTGCTGCGCGGTGTAGGATCCTTACCAGACAGGATTAAATGAGTACATCGAGAAGTTCAAAGAAGGGCAGGACGTTTTGTGTTTTCGAGAATATCACGGTCATGATACTAGATTTGGGGTGGGAATCATTAAAACAAAGACATTTTTCGTAGCTGCGGGATCTTGCCACTAAATTTTAATCACCAACATTCTCCTCCGAATGCGAAAATATGTTGTTGGCTGCGACCCACAGAGGGAGAAACGATCTTCAATACAAAATATGGGAAATCAGAGCTCGCAACGAAAGATAAAGGTGTTCGTTTTTTTCGCGCGCTGTTCGAGAGTGGGATATTAGAGAATAGGCGTGAAAGTATTTCGATGAATCGTCTGCCAGGCACTTAAGTGTGATTTGCAGAGAAACCATATAGATGTAGGTGTAGATGTAGATGAAGATGTATGGGGCCAGTTCGGGCGTCGACGCCAGAATCCAGGATATGAATGGCCAGTTACAACAGTCGTCGGCCTGGTTGCCTCAGGAATGGATACAGCGACTTTAAGACATCCTTTTTAATCGAATCAGTTCATACATCCAAGTCAGACGGGGTGCAATATCATACTGATAATTTAGCTCATATGCCCAGTTCTTTGTGAGTTTTACTCGATTTTGCAGTCCTGCAGTAACATCACATATCCTCTAAACCTATAAAATTTAGTTTTTCTACCTCCCCTCCTTCTGGGTGCTTCACTTTTTTTAGACGGTGCAGGAGGAGTGGAACGAACTCTGAGCGCAGCACTTAGCTGCCAATATCATTTTTGTCTGACGCGCCTTTGCAGGGCGAGGAGGTTCACTGGTTTTCCATTGGGGACCCTCAATTTTCGTCTCAAGGTCGTTCACATAGACCCAAGTTTTCACTACAGCTACAATCTAGGACATGAAGTCTGGATCTGAATGAAGACATCCTTGAACTCCGAGCAAAATGATATACGAGTTACCTTCTGTTCATCATCAAAAATCTGGGCACAAATTTTGCACTCACTCGGCTCATTTACAAATTATCGCTTAAAATGCTTTGAACGGATCTGTAAGAGATACTAAGTTCTTCGGTAAGCTCTCCAATGCTTATTCTTCTGTTTGAACTAACAATTTTGGCCACTTTTTGCACGTTTTCTTCTGGTTTTGAGTTAAATGGACTTCCCGAACGTTGCTTATTTTCTACCGACTCATTCCACTTTTAAACCGCATATACCACTTGTAAACAGTCTTCAGAGATACAACGTTATTACCATACAACAATTTCAATATTTCATGATTTTCTTTGATACTTTTTTGAAACTTTAAACAGAACGTTCACGTAATCAATGATGAAGCGACAGGCAGGGTAAACATAACCTCACGCTAGGGCCTCTGGATGCTGACGAGTGAAAACTTGTTCCAACTTGGCACTGCCTGTCTCAACGGATCAGGCTATCGGACATATTATGTCAAATGGTTGTAGTATCAGCCGCTGCTATTAAAAAAATTCAATCACCGTATTTCACATTGCACTTGTTATGGATGGAGGAAGGTTAAAAGAAGTGACACAGCTGCTCTGTTGTTTATTGGTACAGCAGCAACATGGTGAGTGCAACGTTCATTCGGCCTTCGACTCAACAAGAAGCCGCCTCTGCATAGACAGATTTATGAATGGCATACAAAATTCTTGGCAGTTGCTTACATATGCAAAGAGAAGACCACTGATCTACCACACACGTTTGTTGAAAATGTCGAGCGTATGCAAGATGCGTTCACACGGACCTCTCGAAACTCCACAAGACGGACAGGTCAGGAATTTGAGCTTCATCAAACAACATTGCGGCGTATTCCGAAATGACGCCTGCATACGAAACCTTACAAGTTGCAGTTACTGCAGCAACTTCGTCCCGGCGACCATAACAGTAGGTACAAATTTGGCATTTCAGTTCTCCGGGATATGACAGGACACTTTTTCTGAACGACTCATCTTTTCGCACGAATCTGTTTTTCCTCTTCTTGGTAAAGTAAATCGCCAGACTGTAAGAATTTTGGGATCACAAAATCCTGCACTCGTCATCGAACATGAAAGAGACTCACAGGAACTGCATGTGTTTTGTTCCTTTTCTGTTCGGAAAGTTTATGGACCTTTCTTTTTTGTGGAGAAGACTGTGACAGAATGTCATACCTGGTCTTTCTGCAAGATTGGTTGTTTCCTCAACATCTAATGTTCTCATTTTTATGCATGACGGCACTCCGCCACACTTTCATCTTGAGGTGTGGCATTATCTTAACAGCGCCATCCAAAAACGCTGGATTGGAAAACATTGACCCGTCATGTAGTCCAGTGGCGTACGCAATGTTTTCTTATCTTTCTCAGTTTGCAATAAATATCTGTAATCTTTCTTTCCGAATCAGCTTGTACTGTATCCCGCTGAGTGAAGACAAATTTCCACAAGCACTTGAGGACCTAGGGATGACTGCCGGCGAGGTCCTTTCCCTGTCTTTTTTTCTCTTTCCTTCTGTTTTCATTCTTCTATTTTCCCTTATTTTACTGCGTCAGAGTTACCAAATAGCGGCACAGTTGATAGCAGTATAGCGTACCAGAAAGCATGTTAAAAGCCTACCCTTTAGGTCTCGATTTACGATCAATTAAATGCAACCTGTCTTCTATTTGCTCGCTCGAGAGTAGGTAAGGACGTTTACGATAATTTACGTTATTTTGATTTCGAGCGATGGCGGCCTTAAAATCAGATTATCGTGAGGGACCCGGTGCGGGGGGAGGGACCATCACCGGCGCAGGGCATATATAAATCTACGTGGAGCCCTGGGAGAGCAGGCGCCTGCTGCGGGGGACCTGTAATTCGGCCCGAATCTGTTGATCGGTGCCCAGTGAATTATGAATGTGAAATAACAAGCATTAGTCCCAGAAACGTTCTCCAGCAAACCGGACGCGGAGACGCAGGATGCGTGCGTCCACCTGCCTCTTAACTTGACCCACGTTCCGTTCTTAATCCCCCCTCTTCTCTCTCACCCCCCCCCCCTCCCCACCACCACCACTCTTGCCCAACTACTTCCTCTACACGACTCGCTGCTGCGTCTCTGGAGCGTAGAAGGACGGTATTTTACTGTGGCAGCATGTTGCACGTGACAGCGGAACCAGTTTAAGCCGCGGAGTATCGTTCTTCTGAATTTCCTTCTTTTGTCTTTCGTGTTCTGAACATGTGGATGTTTTGTGGTATTTGCGTAAGTGTCTGTGTGTGTGTGAGTGTGTGCTAAAGTGTGTGCGTGGTCATATGCGTAACGGTAAGATGAATGCCGACTCTAACAAAAAAATTAAATAAATAAATAAATAAAACGCACAAATTCGGAGTGCACAGTTCAGCTGTCAGACCGTGACAGGCGGTAAATATCTCAGGGGCTAAAATAAGGCCAGAAGCGAAAGGACAGACATCTAGACAACAGGAAAATGCAAGTCAAATATTTTCGTTTTTGCTGAATTTTCGTATATCATACGGACATCGACTGGTTTGCTAGTATTATGCGAAGATTACGCGCTACTGAAGTTCTTCGAATTCTGTTTTCTTTGTCTTGTGACACAGATGGAATCCATTTCCTTGTATTGCAGGTCCCGGCTTACATTAGCTGTCCTTCATGTATTCTTCGTCATTCTAGTCACTACTTACCGGTTATTTTTATTTTTTCATGTACGCTCTAAGGAAAAGAAGACGCACCATGAAGGTATTATCCGAACGGGACGGAAATTGTGATTGAGGTGTCAGGTCAGAGGGGTATTCTGAACACAGTTTCGACACAAAGCAGCTCAATAGGCTGTGGAGTGGAAGGGATAGGCTAGCAATAGAACAGTGCATCACCATTGACTAGACACTCATTTATTGAACACATAAGTCAGGCATTACCCAAAAGGAACAATCAGAACAAATTACAAATAATATTCTTTTCCTTTAAGTCACTCAAACATTTAAACAGGCAAACAGCAATCATTTAACTGAAAGCCTTTTAAGAAAGCAAGACTAGAAAATTTGAATGATGAGTTAAAATCATATTTAAATAGGCTCTGACCGACCACACATTATAAAACAAAATACTTCCTTTAAGGAACCAGCGATCAAAATTAATTACTTAATCCTCAACAACCATATTACATCCAAGACATTTAAGATTAAACAGTAATATATAACATCAAAAAGCTGCAGTCCCAAGTTTTAAGCAGCACGTTTCAGATGAACTGCACTGAAACAGTACAATACAAGTCCCTCAGAGGATCTCCCCACACAGGAAGTTATTGCCGCAATCGACAAAATATCAACATCATTCCATGTACAGACCTCAACAAACTAAAAGCTCTCTTACGTTTCAACATAACACACATCACAAGTCCAGCCCTAGGACGGCACCAACACCCCGCAATTTAGCACGCGAAAAACTACAGCGATGCACTTATCCCGTATCCTTACAAAATCCAATAACAGAGAGCCGGCTCCCCAATAGCGAAACATTTAACCACGCGCAGCGTGCGGGTTTGCGGGATGCTGATCTCGCCCTTAATTTCAACACCAGTTCAAATACTAGTCAGCCAACAATCTCGAACCACCATACACATTCCTTCAGTTACTGCATAGAAAGCCAATGTGATAGGCAAACAGAACAGCATATGATAAAAGCTTAAGCAATTTCCTTACTAGACAACCCTTATGAATAGTAGCCGTATTTTTTTTAAACGTGATCACACCCACAATCAAAAGACAAACAACGCCAATTATAAGGACGGTAGCACATAAGCAAGTAGCAATGGTAACTTCTGCTTAGATTGGCTACAAATCAGCGTGTGATTTAATACGCCAGAGAACAGTCTTTACAACACAACCATCAATACAATAGCAAATTACTCACACGTGTACTCCCCCACGATTTCGATTCGCAAAGCCATAGACAAAACGTGGAGAACGTATCACTTAAACCAACATGATGGTGCTCCCTCAGTTACCCCAAATAACTGACTTCCTTAGTTGCACAGCAAAGAACCAGACCTAATGAAACCACCACAGTTTTCGCCTCTAAATTGTCACAGTACAGGTGAGACTCAATCACAAATGTAATTTTACATCACCAGTTCCCGTATAGTCAATACAAGCGCCTGTTTATAACGGCAGGCAGCAACATTGTACGGAAAAGAGCGTAGACACAAGCTCTTACCAATTCTCTTCTCCGAAAGCAGCCACCACAACTCTCGGGAACCACTGGGTCATCCAATGCAAAAATCGTTACTCCTTCCCACAAATTACAGGACGCCCGCTTCCCGCTGCTTGCTACGGCGCCTTCCGTTCAGAGCCAACTTGTATATCTCCATGCAATAGGTCCGGTCCCACACTCGCTGCGTCAACCCGACAACCGTCTTCCACCACGTCCCGGAGCACAACCTGCACAGGACGTCGCCTCGTTATCCCTCGCGTAGGCCCCAGAGGGCGCTGCTTACCGCCCTGACCGTGGCAGGAAAGATAAACCACCAGAGTGGCACTATCGACATGAGCCGCCACGGCTCAGTGATGTACCTGTACAGAAAAACTGGATGATAAAATTGAAGAGAATGAGCTTCACAAATTCACAAGTCGATAACGCGTTGATCCATCTTTGGTCCTTACGCAAGCGGTTATTCGGCTTGGTGTTGTTTGAGAGAGCTGTTGTACGCCCTCTTGAGAAATATCATGCTAAATTCTGTCCAATTGGAGCGTTAGATCGTCAAACTCCCGAGTTGATTAGAGGGGCCCTCATCATAATGCTCCGAACGTTCTCAGTTGGGGGAGAGATCCTGCAACATTCCTGGTCAACGTAGGATTTGTTAAGCACGAATACAAGCAGTGAACCCACGCCTTGTATGGTCGGGCATTATTTTGCTAAAATTTAATCTTAGTGTGGCTTGCTACGAAGGGCAACAAACCAGGACGTAGAATATCGTCGACGTATCATTGTGCAGTTAGCGTGCCGCTGACACCTTACCTAGCTTAAAGGGGAATCAAAAATATAAATTAGCATTCCAAATTAATAAAGAAGTAGGAAAGTGCCATTAGATGGCGGTCGAGCGCGTATTGTCGCCCGCAATACGGACGGCGCAGCGCGATGAAACTTCAACGCTTCGTGCCGAGTTCGGCGTGAAGCGGCTAGCATAAATTAAAAAATAAAACATGAACCACCATCAATAATTTGAACGAAGCGGAGTCTGTGTCCGACTAGTGAAGGTCACACAACGACGGCACTGTTAGTGGACGGCGCGTCGAATCATTCTTTGCGTCACTCGCGTGAAAACTGCGGCAAGATGCAAATGAAATGATCGGCGCACCGATCTCAGGGACGTGGAGCGATGTACGTGGTTTGAAATTAATGACTGAGCACGAGAAGTGCTCAGCCATATACGTCCACTAACAATGGGTCGTCGGCGCCTCTTTTCCAGCCTTGATCGTTTGAAAAAACATAAATCATAAAATATTAATAACAAAGTGACAGGGAGGGTTGAAATTTAGTAAAGTTAACTTTGACTATATTATATGCACTTAAGGTACATTTGAACATAGATTCATACAGAGAGTCATGACAATGCGTTCGTACCTAATCAGAGCGGGAACAGAACAGAAGAAAAGCCAGCGGACGCTCGACAAAAGAATTAGACATTCGAATGTCTAACGAATTTAAACAGAGGTTGTACGTCAGCAGATACATCGATAAGTGCACACAGATGAAACTATAAGACATGATGTAATATGGAATCTCTGACGCCGTAAATGTCGGAAATAATTTTAAAAGCAAAATACGTACTACTAATTAAAAAGTAATACTACACCACGAATGACAACCACAGTAGTCCTCTGTGAACAGAAATAGCACCCCAGACAATCGTTCCTGTCTGTCGGGCCGAAAGTCGGGCGACAATCAGGTTGGTATCGCAACGCTGTCCGGAGCGTCTCCATACATCTCAGCACCGGTCATCGGGGCTGTGTTCGAAGGGGGGGCTCGTGGCTAAAGACTATCCTACACCAGCCAACGAGATTCTAGGCCGACAGCCAGGGGGGATGGTCTGGGGTGCCTATTCCTTTCACAGCAATACCCTTTTGACTGTCACCGCGGCATCCTTACAGAACAGCGATAAGTCGACGATATTCTACGCCCCGTTTTGTTGCGTTTCATAGCAAGCCATCACAAGCTTACATTTCAGCAAGATAACACGTGCCCACACACGGTGAGAGTTTCACTGCTTGTATTCGTGCATGCTGAACCCAACCTTGGCCAGCAAGTTCACCGAATTTAGAATGTTTGGAGCATTTTGAACAGGACTCTCAAACCAACTGGGAATTTTGTCCATTTAATGCTCCAATTGGACAGAATTTGACTCAACATCCCTCAGAGGGACGTCCAACAACTCTATCAATCAGTGCCACGCTGAATAACTGCTTACATACGGGCCAGACATGGACAAACACTTTACTGACTTGCTCAATTTGTGAAGCTTTTGTCTTGAATAAATCATTTCTAACGTACCTCCACTTCTCCTACTGGCTATTGATGGCGGAGACTTGCCATGAGTACGTACAAGTGATAATTTGCGCAATGGATAATTGAACGTTACTGAAGTCGACCTGACACTTACACGTCCCCCTAGTAGGAGTACGTTATTCTCATTAATTATGTAAATGGTAATGTGATAACCTACCCGTTTCCTATTCTTATCCTGTGGATACGATAGATGTCAGGATAAGCCGACGAAAAACAGTCCCCCTTTTAACGAATGAGTTATAAAATGTACACAAGGGACAAGATTAATTGGTACAGGGAAATAATATCTACTAAAGGATAAATACCGTGATTTTAACACATTTATTCATCAAACTGTTTTAAAAAACTAAATATAATGATTAAGAATCTCAGGTTCTCCCTGTATTAATACTGGCCCTTAAACTGTATGGCTCTGCCCTATAATGTGCTCGCGATCTGTGATTAGGCTTGGAGTAACTGACATCCCCCTTTGAACTCAGTTCCCCCTTTGAACTCAATAGCAAGAAGGAGCTACTATCTCAATGAGCAGTGTGAAACCTCAGTGCAGAACGGAGTGGAACACGTGATTCACAAATGTAAATTCACTTTTCTACACGCCGGTGCAGAAGCAAGATCACAGTAATGACCAGAAGCTATAACCGCAGAACTTCTCGACTCAGCGAGATGACAGCAAAATTGTACTTCACCAAAATTACAACCGAAGACGTGCGTCTACTGCCGTGGACCTCCAAGACGACTCTCCTCTCCACGACCCCGCAACGACTCTCTTTTTACTTCTCTCCTGTTTTCGCTGCTCAAAGTCGTTTCTCCCCCTTAAATTTGGGTGGCGAACCGTTTTTCCGGAAGGCTCTCGTTTCTGAACGCCGACCAATCGCAGTTTAGAATCCAGATGGAAGTTTCTGGGTGTTCTTTCTATTTCTGTAGGAAAGTACGCGAATACCTGCTGACATGTGTTTTTGGCTGATCAGGCCGTTTTCTCACGCCTTCATAGCGGACTCGTGTTCCTATTTTGCAGGTGGTCCAGCTCACGGACGAGTCCCGGGTTTAGAGCCGGAACCGGCTGTGCTGTCCTATTGTCCGAAGTAATGTGTGAGCTTCCTGTGTCCTTCCATTCTACCACGAGTTTCACAGCTCTGCTTGTTGCCCAGTTACCGAACATGCAGACATTATGCGACAATAAATTAAGTGCACTAGACGATGTCAGTCACATACATGTTTTTAATGAACGAGCTCAAACTTGTCTTTTCTATCATTGAAGGGGTTTACTTATGTCGTATTGGATGTAAACGCGGTTTGTAAGTGATCCGATCAATCACTTGAGTCCGCACATTAAATTTTTATCATATTGTAATCATTTTATTTGCCCGTACATGTGCGTGTACAACACGTCTCCCGATTTCCGTCCCATTCGGATAACTCTTCCGTGATGCGTCTTAGGGTGTAATTGTGTTTTTTACCTGCATCTCCCCTTTCGAAGCTTAAACTGTTTCGTTCTGCTTCTCTTGTTACAGAATCTGGCATTTTTTTTTCTAATAGCCTAGACTTTTTTTGTTTTTTAAAATCCAGACTTTCAATAGTGTAGACTCTGAGCCAGTAAAAATTAGGCTTGAATATCAGATGCATCACTATGGATCGCATTTTCTGCTGCATGTTGCACAAATTATTTCAGCTAGTTAGCGGACTTCTCGTTGTGAAACGAATTTTTCGCACTGCGGCACAGTGCGTGCTTGAAATCTACCTATGTCTAATATTATGACGTGAAAGTCGACCGCCACTTCTCTGAAATCCAGAACTCCAGTGGAATGTGCTGATGATCAAAAACACGATGACCACTCCTATCGCCGGCCGGAGTGGCCGAGCGGTTCTAGTCACTACAGTCTGGAGCCGCGCGACCGCTACGGTCGCAGGTTCGAATCCTGCCTCGGGCATGGATGTGTGTGGTGTCCTTAGGTTAGTTAGGTTTCAGTAGTTCTAAGTTCTAGGGGACTGATGACCTCAGAAGTTAAGTCCCATAGTGCTCAGAGCCACCACTCCTATCGGGAGATCATATTCCACCTCGCTGAGTTACGGTGAAGTAACGCGGTGTGATGAGGAAATTGAGTAGGAGTAGCAGAGTCAGATGGGAAACCATTCCGTCGACGATTAGGGCCGCAAATGAGAAAATCAACCGACATAAGCAACTCTGACCAAGGTCAGTTTGTTATGTCCGGGCCCCTCGGAATGAGCATTTTGGAAACGCCGAACTGGTTGGCTGTTCGAGTGCTACACCCGTGAGTATTTATGGCAAATTGTTGATCGCCCGCGCCTCATCATAGAAGGTTTGCCCGCTTTATAAAGCAGAATACGCTGTCGTTAATGGCAGACATGACTACAGAGTATAATCTGCTGAAGGCACAAGTGTTTGGAACACGCCTTTCAGAGGACGTTATTGAACATGGGACGGCGCATCAGGAAACTCATTCGTGTTCCCATGTTGACCCAAAAAAATTACCAATTAAGAGTGCCATGGGCATAGGATAATCGATATAGGGTAGTTGATCAATGGAAAATAGTTGCTCGGTTGGATGAAACATGATTTTTGTTACATGAGGTCAATGGTCGTATGCGGATAGGCTATCATCAAGCACTGCGTTATGGAAGCATGCCAGTGTAGTATTATGCTGTGGGAGATATTCACCTGAGCTTCAATGTGATCTGCGGTGGTAACCAAAGCCACCATGGCAGCTGTGACATACGTGTGGGACACTGCAGACCAGATGAGTACCATCATAGTTGATGTCTTCGTCGATAGCATCTCTCGGCAGGCTAAGTGTCCATGTCACAAGACCAGAATCGCGTTTCAGTGGTTTGAGGAGTATGATAGTGAACTCACGTTGATACTTGGCCACTTAATTCGCCCGAACTGAGCACCATGAAATATGTCTGGGACGCTGTAAAGCGCCAACACGGCGTCAGAAAACCAGTTCTGTAATTTACGGGAACTGTATGACCTGTGCGTAGGCATCAGGTGCCATATACCTCTGGAAACCCATCAGGACTCGTCGAATACATGCCACGTTAAACTGCTGCTGTACTGCATTCCAAAAGTGAGGTAAAGTATCTTCGATGCTCTGGCATTGTAGAAACTTTATAAAAGCTATTGCACTGAAGTCCCCAGCAGCACGTTTATCAGTGTCGCCAATACCACGTACATTTTCCATTTTTGTAATTAGAGTTCTCACTACCGATCGTCATGCTGTTATAGAGTCGGTGTCTAGCATTTAATGTGCGGACTCAAGCGATTGATCGGATCACTCTTCTCGTTATTTGAGTGTAGGAGCCTCCTTAAGTACTTGGCCAAGTTCTTACTCAGTATTAAAATCGCTGGGCACTTACTACGTGGATTCACTGTAATGTAAAGTATACGATATTTTTCCTTGTACTTAGCTCAATAAATGACTTTGTTCTATTTAAACCATTTGTCATTCAGTAGTCAGTTAATATCTACCGTTTCCTCCTGTATTGATTAATGGCTACTAACGAAACTAATTACTTCTAAATTAATAAAATAGGCGCATGAAACCTCTTTGTAGCTATCATTAACAGCGTCATTTCACTACCCGTTCCCGCATGTATTTAGCTCTGCGCTTTAGTTATTGTGATCGTAAGAAAGGGGAGATTAAGTGCCTGATCAAGCCACATGCAGATTCTTGAAAATTAATGTGTCCACAAAACTGTCGTGTCCCGGCACCTGGCACTTTTTAGGTTTTCATAACGTACTGGCTCATCAGTGTACTTATCTTGTGATTGTTGAATTGTCCAAGATTGTAGGTCCACGGTTTTGTTCGATATTTAACGTAATATGGCGGACTGAAAAATAAACAAGAACTTTGTATAATTTTGTGTAAGTTTAACACTATTTAGTGCAAAATCAGAACGTATTGCTCCACTTCAAGATTCCAGTGTTCAGCATACCCACCGTACTCCCTAGCAGATGCAATATGTCCATGTGATCTCCTCGGCAGGTATAAGTAGGGGCAAGCAATATATTCGATACCTCATCCAGAAACGCACCCTCTCGAAACCTGGACAGCAAGCTACACCGCGATGCAGAGCGCCTCTCTTGCAGAATCTGCCACTTGAGTTTGCTAAACATCTACGTAACGTTATCACGCTTACTGAAAAAAAAATGGTTCAAATGGCTCTGAGCACTATGGGACTCAACTGCTGTGGTCATCAGTCCCCTAGAACTTAGTACTACTTAAACCTAAACTAACCTAAGGACATCACACACATCCATGCCCGAGGCAGGATTCGAACCTTCGACCGTAGCAGTCGCACGGTGCTTACTGGAAAACCCTGCGACGAAACGCTCCGCTCTTCTTTGGATCTTCTCTATCTCCTCTGTCTACCCGACCTGGTACGGATCCCACACTGATGAGCAACACTCAAGTATAGGTCGAACGAGTGTTTTGTAAACCACCTCCTTTGTTGATGGAATACATTTTCTAAGGACTCTCCCAATGCATCTCAACCTGGCACCCGCCTTACCAAAAATTAATTTTATGTGATTATTCCACTTAAAATCGTTCCGTACGTATACTCCCAGATACAGAAGCAACTGCTACCAGTGTTTGTTCCACTATCATCTAATCATACAATAAAGGATCCTTCTTTCTATGTACATTACATTTGTCTACACTCCTGGAAATTGAAATAAGAACACCGTGAATTCATTGTCCCAGGAAGGGGAAACTTTATTGACACATTCCTGGAGTCAGATACATCACATGATCACACTGACAGAACCACAGGCACATAGACACAGGCAACAGAGCATGCACAATGTCGGCACTAGTACAGTGTATATCCACCTTTCGCAGCAATGCAGGCTGCTATTCTCCCATGGAGACGATCGTAGAGATGCTGGATGTAGTCCTGTGGAACGGCTTGCCATGCCATTTCCACCTGGCGCCTCAGTTGGACCAGCGTTCGTGCTGGACGTGCAGACCGCGTGAGACGACGCTTCATCCAGTCCCAAACATGCTCAATGGGGGAAAGATCCGGAGATCTTGCTGGCCAGGGTAGTTGACTTACACCTTCTAGAGCACGTTGGGTGGCACGGGATACATGCGGACGTGCATTGTCCTGTTGGAACAGCAAGTTCCCTTGCCGGTCTAGGAATGGTAGAACGATGGGTTCGATGACGGTTTGGATGTACCGTGCACTATTCAGTGTCCCCTCGACGATCACCAGTGGTGTACGGCCAGTGTAGGAGATCGCTCCCCACACCATGATGCCGGGTGTTGGCCCTATGTGCCTCGGTCGTATGCAGTCCTGATTGTGGCGCTCACCTGCACGGCGCCAAACACGCATACGACCATCATTGGCACCAAGGCAGAAGCGACTGTCATCGCTGAAGACGACACGTCTCCATTCGTCCCTCCATTCACGCCTGTCGCGACACCACTGGAGGCGGGCTGCACGATGTTGGGGCGTGAGCGGAAGACGGCCTAACGGTGTGCGGGACCGTAGCCCAGCTTCATGGAGACGGTTGCGAATGGTCCTCGCCGATACCCCAGGAGCAACAGTGTCCCTAATTTGCTGGGAAGTGGCGGTGCGGTCCCCTACGGCACTGCGTAGGATCCTACGGTCGTGGCATGCATTCGTGCGTCGCTGCGGTCCGGTCCCAGGTCGACGGGCACGTGCACCTTCCGCCGACCACTGGCGACAACATCGATGTACTGTGGAGACCTCACGCCCCACGTGTTGAGCAATTCGGCGGTACGTCCACCCGGCCTCCCGCATGCCCACTATACGCCCTCGCTCAAAGTCCGTCAACTGCACATACGGTTCACATCCACGCTGTCGCGGCATGCTACCAGTGTTAAAGACTGCGATGGAGCTCCGTATGCCACGGCAAACTGGCTGACACTGACGACGGCGGTGCACAAATGCTGCGCAGCTAGCGCCATTCGACGGCCAACACCGCGGTTCCTGGTGTGTCCGCTGTGCCGTGCGTGTGATCATTGCTTGTACAGCCCTCTCGCAGTGTCCGGAGCAAGTATGGTGGGTCTGACGCACCGGTGTCAATGTGTTCTTTTTTCCATTTCCAGGAGTGTAGGTTAAGGGTCAGTTGCCACTCCCTGCACCAAGTGCCTATCCGCTGCAGATCTTCCTGCATTTCGCTGCAATTTTCTAATGCTGCAACTTCTCTGCATACTACAGTATCATCCGCGAAAAGCCGCATGGAACTTCCGACACTATCTACTAGGTCATTTATATATATTGTGAAAAGCAATGGTCCCATAACACTCCCCTGTGGCACGCCAGAGGTTACTTTAACGTCTGTAGACGTCTCTCCATTGAGAACCACATGCTGTGTTCTGAAACTTCCTGGAAGATTAAAACTGTGTGCCGGACCGAGACTCGAACTCGGGACCTTTGCCTTTCGCGGGTAAGTGCTCTACCAACTTAGCTACCCAAGCACGACTCACGCCCCATCCTCACAGCTTTATTTCTGCCAGTACCTCGCCTCCTACCTTCCAAACTTTACAGAAGCTCTCCTGCGAAGCCGGCCGCGGTGGTCGAGCGGTTCTAGGCGCTCAGTCCGGAGCCGCGCGACTGCTACGGTCGCAGGTTACAATCCTGCCTCGGGAGTGGATGTGTGTGATGTCCTTAGGTTAGTTAGGTTAAAGTAGTTCTAAGTTCTAGGGGACTGATGACCATAGATGTTAAGTCCCATAGTGCTCAGAGCCATTTTTTTCTCCTGGTAACCATGCAGAACTAGCACTCCTGAAAGAAGGGATATTGCAGAGACATGGCTAAGCCACAGCCTAGAGGATGTTTCCAGAATGAGATTTTCACTCTGCACAGGAGTGTGCGCTGATATGATCTGTTTGCTAAAAACTCTTCAATCCAGCCACACAGCTGGTATGATATTCCGTAGGCTTTTACTTTGTTTATCAGGCGACAGTGCGGAACTGTATCTAACGCCTTCCGGAAGTCAAGGAAAATGGCATCTACCTGGGAGCCTGTATCTAATATGTTCTGGGTCTCATGAACAAATAAAGCGAGTTGGGTCTCACACGATCGCTGTTTCCGGAATCCATGTTGATTCCTACAGAGTAGATTCTAGGTTTCCAGAAATGACATGATACGCGAGCAAAAAACATGTTCTAAAATTCTACAACAGTTCGATGTCAGAGATACAGGCCTATAGTTTTGCGCATCTGCTCGACGACCCTGTTAAAACTCCAGTGACATTTCGGTTTACCGTTCTTTTCCATAAAAAGTCTCCCTGTGATCCATATACCTGACACCACAAGCATTTTTATCAATCACGTGTTTTGGCACGCAGTAGCTAGCCTCACATCACAGGTGTTGAGAAAGTATAAAATTGTGCTTGAGTCTAGCTAGGGGCGCATTATCATCTCGGTGTGGCTCTGGCTATGGACCTAAGCAGCCTAATCTCAAACGTTGTGCAGACGAGCGGACTGGAGGGCAAGAGGGATTCCCTGGGGTGCTGGGAAAGGGGTGTGTGTGTGTGTGAGCTGCCTCACCCATCGACCCGCTGGAGATGGCGCTACACTATGCAAAGGCGAGGCTCGAAGCGGAGAAAGAGAAACTGCTTGGTCACGTCACAGTGACTGCAGTTTTGGAACCGTGGGTGTGGAGGGAGGATCATTGACCCTAGCCGCTATCGCTGATCCAACTGCACGGCTACCGGCCGTGTAAAGCAAAAGGTTGTTTCTGCAAAGGAGTTGAAACTGAATTTGATTTCCTCTGATCTGTGCCGCTCTTACTACATCAGAGTCATGTCATAGTCAAACTATTTGATACAAAACTGAAAAAATAAACCGACGAAAATTACATCAAAGAATTTTTGGTGGGGCTGGGCTCCTCTGGCCCTTGAGAACGAACCACCCTTGGAGATTGCTAAGTTAATATTGCAAAACTGCACCCTATTGTTTACACCAAGTGAGCCAGCTGGTCCCCAGAGTTACTTGAAAGGTTTGAGATCATGTCCTATCGATGCGAGTAACTTCTATATGACACATGAGTTTCTAACTAATCGAACGGTCACTCTTTACCTGGCTTTTAGACTGAAAAAAGGGAGCACATGCGTCTATCAAAGCACTGGGGATGTGGGACAGTTAACTGCAATGATCTGACTTAATTGTGAAGGAGGATTGCCCTCAGACCTAGGAGCTGCTAATAATGCTCACTGTAAATTACGAGCATGAGATGTGCAGTGTTGCCATATTTAGTCATTCTCTGAAGTATAGGGTGAGGGTTGTACTTCCGCAGACACGAAGTCTGGACGCTCGGTCGGTTCCTCGAGCGGAGACCACAGCCCACAGAGATCCATTTAGCACTAAGACTCATGTAGAAATCCCCAATTCACTAACTGAAACATACAGCCTGCTCTTTCCTTCCCACCAAGCAAAACATGAGTGATAACCGTTGTCTAAGAACTCTCATCCCACCAATGGTATACCTGCTTCTTTCGCAAAAATCCCGCCAAGACAAACACGATATGTTAAAACTCTAGTGACATTTCGATTTACCGCCAATTTTCGAAAAAGTCTTCCTGTGATCGATCTTCCTGACACCACAAGCATTTTTACCAATCACGTGTTTTGGGACGCAGTAGCTAGCCTCACATCAGAGGTGTTAATAAAGTATAAAACTGTGCTTGAGGCTACACTCTTTTTTTGTGACATCCCATGTTTAGGTTGTTATCTGCTGAAGGCACTATTCCGAACATGAGAGAGCGGCAATCTCCAACTGATAAAAGTTCTTTCCCTCGCCTATGTTCAGTCACTAGGCTGTTTGACATGACGTAAAAGAACTATAGTACTGCCCCTGCCCCCCTCCGCAGGGTCTGGCTCGACAATGCAACTTTCACACAGCAATACTTTACGCTACCTGCCCTCTTTCCTATGAATGCCCGAGTCCCTGTTGGCTGCTTGGGCCTACTTTTTCTTTAAGTCAGATATTTTCTTGTCTGTCCCAAATCCAACGCTTGCCCTGTTTCCAAGCACTTCCAGAAAGCAAAGAAAAAGGAGACTAGCACCATGTTAAATGAAGTTAAGTCACAAAGTTAGTTAGAGATCAGACACACAGTCACTTCAGTCCAGTTTGCCTTTCTAAGCTGTTAGTACAGTATTCCGCCTCAGTATTATACTCTAAGTTGAATGTGATTCTCATAGCAAACGGTAAGGGGTACAGCAGATGGCTTATCACTTTTAAATCTGAGCAGTGCTTTAATATCAGGTTCTGTCAGATTATTTCATGGAATCTATCCCCCCAAGTCCCAGTATGTCACTACAGGAAAGAGGTTGTTCCGACTTCCAGTATATGTTATGAAAACTGGTTATAATTTCGAAAATGGAAACCAAATCTAAAACTTCGAAGTACAGGACGCAAGTTAGTAAGGTAAGTATAAATAAAAGTATTAACACGAAAAAAATGCATAATTTCACGAAATTTTACATTGTAGCAGGACGTGTCTGTTATGTTACATTACAACAAACTATGAAGAGGGAAAATCTAGGTTATGATAAACAAAGAGCCGTTTGTACGTCTCAATCGATTAGCTACGGTTCGCGTGTTGAATATCGATGTTTGATTTACATATAAGGGCACAGAACCGAATAGTGTTACATCACACGCAGTTCTAAAACTTTCTCATAAATTAAAACTGGAACAATCAATGAAAAGTGTTTGCGAACTCGGGTCTCAGACTTGAGGAATCCTCTGGCTGACATACCTATCCACGCACCACTCAGGACTTACCCTCACAGTTTCATATCTGCTGGAACCATCCCTCGCCGATGTTTCCTAAGCCAAAAGAAGTTCTTCTCCATTCTTTGCTGGAGAAGCATTTATGGAAGAAAGCATTTGCTGGAGAAGA
This sequence comes from Schistocerca nitens, assembly GCF_023898315.1. Taxonomy (NCBI): domain Eukaryota; kingdom Metazoa; phylum Arthropoda; class Insecta; order Orthoptera; family Acrididae; genus Schistocerca; species Schistocerca nitens. Next base: position 332,322,997 of record NC_064621.1, read on the forward strand.
GAATCAGAAACTAGAAGAAAGGTACTTTCTAGTATAAGTAAAACTATGTGTGCAGATCGTGAGTCAAAGCAGACATTTTAATAAGAAAAATGCTGCGAGCTGAAGGTACATGCGAAATCTCTTGCAGTGTACCCTGATTTTATATCAGCTTATTTTCTGTTATGAGGGTACAGTCACCTGCATGAGAAGAGAATATGGCGACTTGGTCACAAGTTAGGAGAAATTTCATATTTTCTTTGTTTGGGAGCTGGGTGACAGTTCGTCGGTTTTCTTTATGCTTAACTGGTGGGAACAAACCTCAATGCCAGAGGCCAGCCTTGGCGCCGTATTTAAATCTGCGTACTTTCACAGGCTTTGTAGAATCCCGCACTGATCTTTCTAGAATTTTCTGAAACTTTTCGCTCTTCAAAGAGAGCCCGGAAGCAATGCCACGCGTGCTTTTTCAGCAGCCCTCAGCTGCTCAAGCTTGTTAACAGACGCTAGGGATTGGATAGGTGCCACCCCTACATTAAGAAATGGCACGGAACATTGGGGACGTTGGTGAAATTTTTGGGAGAGATACTCCGAGACGGGCAGCCAGTGAGTAATCACGTTTCTGACGAATCGTGGTATCAGCTATTAAGTCGGTTTGAGATTTTATAAGCTAAGTTGCATTCGAACCTGTTGGTATCAGCATCCTCATGATTCGTTACAGTCGTATAATTTTGCATGTGAAGATTAATTAGTTGAGTTCGCCCTGTATTAAGTTGCATAATTGCTATGAAATCGATGACACATTTTGGAGAAGTTCTTTCTCGTAATAGATACGGCTAGGTGGCCATAGATTAATTCCGTTTGTTTTAAAATCAACGATGTAGTCTGTGAGCGTCCTTGCCATGGTATCTGACTCCACATAGTTGCTGATCACTCTAATTTCCATTGTAACCCACTTGGTTGGAATGATCACAGACCTACGAGGCTTCCGGACCCCAATAGGTTTAGGACAATGGGCTGTCGACTCTTGTAAAACTCTGTCTCTTTGGAGTCCCCATGTGAGATCATATCCGTAGATTCATCCTAGTTGATCACTGTCCTATACGTGCGTAGGTGCTTTCCGTGTTGAATTCCCATGCTGAATTAATCTGATCCATCCCGCCTTTCTGTGCCCGTAATGGACTGCTGTATGTGAGTTTATACCTGTTCCATATTCTTTAGCAATCTCTATAACAAACGATCATTTTTCTGAACTCAGCCGCCTTGTCGCTGAAGACTGTCCCGTATCCTTTACCCCAGAGTACTCAGCCGTGATTCCAGATGCTAACGTAGGTAATAAACAGTGAATGCAAATAAATTGCACCCCGTTGTATGGTCGTGTCAGATATTAGACTTTTTCGTTGCGTTAATTGGCTGTTTTGTGTTAAATCAATTAGCGCAAGTATGGCCTAGTTGCGTTACTTTAATAAATCAGGATTCTGGAAGATCCTTGCACGTGCAGTCAACGGCTTATCTGCCCACCAGGCGCTACCCATTTTCTTGCTCGAATTTGGGAATGCAAATATAGAGAAGAAGCAGGCGTCAATTACAAGGGGCAATCTAAACGTTTTGGCCTGACGGTGTTGAGGCAGCGTATACGCAACGTAGCCTCCAAGCAGGACTTCTTGGCTGCCGAAGGAGAAACACCGGTAGACGACCATGGAATAATGAAGTCTTTGTATGGGGCATCCCTTCTGTCGAAAACCACCGTTGTGGAATGGTGCACCAGGTTCTGTGCTGGTCGCGATTCGACACAAGAAAACAGTCGATCTTCCTCAAATTACGTCAACTCAAGTTCGAGACACTCGAACACCCGGAATACAGCCCCGATCTCTCCCCATGCAACCATTGCGCCGTCGCTCCGTTAAAATGGCCTTGGAAGCTCGACGATTCCTGTGAACGAGGACGTGCAGTAGGCAATTACGGATTTGTGTACGCAGCAGGACACGGCGTTTTACCAAACGGGTATCTTCAACCTGTTTTGTCGGTGAGGTGATTGCCTCAACGCTCACGGCGATTTTGCCTGATTGACATACCTGTTCTGGTCGGTACGGAAAGATTTTGACCGTACCTTATAAATATACCTCCTTTCACGAATGTGTCTGGAGTGTAGCCTTGTACAGAAGTGAAACTTGGACAATGAACAGTTTAAATGAGAAGAGAATAGATGCTGTTGGAATGTGGTGGTACTGATAAATGCTGAATATTATTTGATAAATTGGGCGTAATGGTACCGAATCGAAACGGTAAAAAAAGTAATTGTGGGACAACTTGACTAAAAGTAGAGCTCGGTAGACAGGATACACCCTGATTTATCAAGGCATGGTCAGTCTGGTAATGAACAGAAGTATGGGGCGTAAAGTTGAAGAGTGAAACCAAGGGTCGATTACAGTACGCAGATGTAGTTTGTAGTACTTATACAGAGACGAAAGGGCTATTACAGTGTGGATTAGCCTGGAGATCTGCATCAAACAAGTCTTCGCACTGGAGACCACAACGACATAAAGTAAAACTAGATTGCTAACAGCATGAATATTCACGGATGTGCAACGCAAGTGCAACACATTCTTATAATTATGTAAAAATCACTTGCTAGTATTTCCGATTATCATCTAAAATAAAAATCTTCGGATGATTATCAGATATGATTGAATAATTCAAAACAAATTGCAAAATAATGGCGTACGTGTTTACAAAAAGGTGCAATTATACTTCTGTAGTACTTGATACTGAAAATGGTAACTGATTCACATACACATGTTTGATATGCTGTTCCATGACTGTCTGTTTAAAACAAGCAAACACCAGAGGAAAAAATGCTTCTATCAGGCTACAAAAAAGACAGATATGCTCCAGTTTTAAAATATTCTGACTAAAAAGTGGGGTAGGCCTACCAACTGCCTCATTCTACCTTCCGCAGCACCTTTCAAAATGTTCACAAAAATTTTGGCATGCACACATATTCGCGCGCTTTTGCATCCATCTCACATCTCGCTGCCACAAGGTCCACTAACGGCCATATATCACTGATCTCGCTGACGCCAACTAGTCAGTCGCTGCAAGTCATTCATACCCATCCATTCCCACTTCCTCATTCTCACTCACTCATTCAGCTCGACTCATTGCCATTCTCTCTTTGTGTCTCCTTGTCACTGTCCCACAACCAGAGTCTCCTTCGTTCTGTTCTTCTACTTCAGTCTCCTTCTCACTGAGACTGTCTTCCTCTTGCTCTATCTTACAGTTACTATCTCATTCATCCATTCCCAATGCTACTGTCTCTTCTGTCACAATCTCTGGCTTCGTCGTTGTCATTGGCATAGACTGTCTCTCATTATCACTGGATCTCACCCACTTCCAATTTCTCCTTGTTTTCATTCCCCTACCAGTGACCCTGTCTCTTTCACTCATTTCCTAGCACTGTTCTCACACTATCAACTAAACTCCACTGACACTATGTCCCTCTCTTTCTCTCACACTGCCATTGTCTCCTTCGCTCTTCGCATGTCAAAGTTAATCGGAAATTTTTTTAGGAATTGAGGAAAGTAGAATGTAGCAGCTGGTACCCCACTTCTCAGTCATTTAATAAACAGGAGCAGCCGGCCGTTGTGGCCGAGAAGTTCTAGGCGCTTCAGTCCCAAACCGTGCTGCTGCTCCGGTCGCAGGTTCGAATCCTGCCTCGGGCATGGATGTATGTGATGTCCTTAGGTTAGTTAGGTTTAAGTAGTTTTAAGTCTAGGGGACTGATGACCTTAGATGTTAAGTCCCATAGCGCTTAGAGCCATTTGAACCACTTTTGAAACAGGAGCATATTCATCTTCCTTGCGCTCCGGTAGTAGTATTTTTCCGATGATTCCCTTCTCTTCCACGGCATGTGACTATATGAAAAGAACTTTATGGGTCGGTAAAATTTTGACCGTTTACTTGAGCAAAACTGAAATAACGCGGAACTAAACCGGATTTTATGTGCACAAAAATTTTGCATGTGCATCAGTACTAGAACGTAGCGTACACAGAATCCCTCTGATAACAACGGAGAGACATTACAGCATATTTTTCACCGCTACGTTTCTTTATAAACAACGCGTTCGTCTCAGACCGAATATAACGTGCTTGTTTTACGTGTACAAGCCGTGTAGCTTTGAACCACGGAATCTCAGAAACATATAAACCTATCAAGAAACTTTTCAATTTTTTCAAGATCTGGATCTGGATCTGTGCACAGGCGTCTTGGAATCTGCAGTTCTGTGGGTTTTCTCAGGAACCGCCCGCAAACCAAAAGGGGCCTCCATGAACCCCTTAAGGTGCGCCCTAGACCAAATACGATGCAAAAATAATCAACCGGTGTGCTCCATTTGCCTTAGCTCGAGGAACTGTGTAATATTCAAACTTTTTTCCTGTACTATAGGATAATTACAGTATGCCGATCGTTCTGTTAGTTATACAAGTGGTCCCTAGCCCAACAGGCAACCAAAGCGCTTGACCCCACTTTTCTGTCATCAATAGAAGCCGAGATATGAGCCCCGGAAACGCCCGTATTTATGCGTGGCGTTTTGGAACACGTAAGGTAGCGCATGCTGTCACATGCATACCGATAACATAAACAAAACTTGAATGTTAAGTTTTTCGCTGTACGTTGAGTTCTAGAGGCACTGCTCCATCTACAAAATGCAGAAAGCATTCCAGAGTTTAGCCGACTTGCACTGCTTCTGGTCAACGAATAATGTCGAGATGCGCACGCGGTCTTGTACATTTTGGTTGTGTACCTTCCTCGACGAGGGCTAATAGAAATCCTTGGGTAACAGAAGAAATATTGAATTTAATTGATGAAAGGAGAAAATATAAAAATGCAGTAAATGAAGCAGGCAAAAAGGAATACAAACGTCTCAAAAATGAGGTCGACAGGAAGTGCAAAATGGCTAAGCAGGGATGGCTAGAGGACAAATGTAAGGATGTAGAGGCTTGTCTCACTAGGGGTACGATAGATACTGCCTACGGGAAAATTAAAGAGACCTTTGGAGAGAAGAGAACCACTTGTATTAATATCAAGAGCTCAGATGGCAACCCAGTTCTAAGCAAAGAAGGGAAGGCAGAAAGGTGGAAGGAGTATATAGAGGGTTTATACAAGGGCGATGTACTTGAGGACAATATTATGGAAATGGAAGAGGATGTAGATGAAGATGAAATGGGAGATAAGATACTGCGTGAAGAGTTTGACAGAGCACTGAAAGACCGGAATCGAAACAAGGCCCCGGCAGTAGGCAACATTCCATTAGAACTACTGATGGCCTTGGGAGAGCCGGTCATGACAAAACTCTACCATCTGGTGAGCAAGATGTATGAGACAGGCGAAATACCCACAGACTTCAAGAAGAATATAATAATTCCAATCACAAAGAAAGCAGGTGTTGACAGATGTGAAAATTACCGAACTATCAGTTTAATAAGTCACAGCTGCAAAATACTAACGCGAATTCTTTACAAACGAATGGAAAAACTGGTAGAAGCGGACCTCGGGGAAGATCAGTTTGGATTCCGTAGAAATGTTGGAACACGTGAGGCAATACTAACCTTACAACTTACCTTAGAAGAAAGATTAAGAAAATGCAAACCTACGTTTCTAGCATTTGTAGACTTAGAGAAACCTTTTGACAACGTTAACTGTAATACTCTCTTTCAAATTCTAAAGGTGGCAGGGGTAAAATACAAGGAGCGAAAGGCTATTTACAATTTGTACAGAAACCAGATGGCAGTTATAAGAGACGAGGGGCATGAAAGGGAAGCAGTGGTTGTGAAAGGAGTGAGACAGGGTTGTAGCCTCTCCCCGATGTTATTCAATCTGTATATTGAGCAAGCAGTAAAGGAAACAAAAGAAAAATTCGGAGTAGGTATTAAAATTCATGGAGAAGAAGTAAAAACTTTGAGGTTCGCCGATGACATTGTAATTCTGTCAGAGACAGCAAAGGACTTGGAAGAGCAGTTGAACGTAATGGACAGTATCTTGAAAGGAGGATATAAGATGAACATCAACAAAAGCAAAACGATGATAATGGAATGTAGTCAAATTAAATCGGGTAATGCTGAGGGGATTAGATTAGGAAATGAGACACTTAAAGTAGTAAAGGAGTTTTGCTATTTAGGGAGTAAAATAACTGATGATGGTCGAAGTAGAGAGGATATAAAATGTAGACTGGCAATGGCAAGGAAATCGTTTCTGAAGAAGAGAAATTTGTTAACATTGAGTATAGATTTATGTGTCAGGAAGTCGTTTCTGAAAGTATTTGTATGGAGTGTAGCCATGTATGGAAGTGAAACATGGACGATAACCAGTTTGGACAAGAAGAGAATAGAAGCTTTCGAAATGTGGTGCTACAGAAGAATGCTGAAGATAAGGTGGGTAGATCACGTAACTAATGAGGAGGTATTGAATAGGATTGGGGAGAGGAGAAGTTTGTGGCACAACTTGACTAGAAGAAGGGATCGGTTGGTAGGACATGTTTTGAGGCATCAAGGGAACACAAATTCAGCATTGGGGGGTAGCGTGGAGGGTGAAAATCGTAGAGGGAGACCAAGAGATCAATACACTAAGCACATACAGAAGGATGTAGGTTGCAATGAAGAAGCTTGCACAGGATAGAGTAGCATGGAGAGCTGCATCAAACCAGTCTCAGGACTGAAGACCACAACAACAACACCTTCCTCGTGAGCACTGCATTAGTTGACCACAGTATTACTGCACTTGGGAGGGAACACACTTCGGGCGGCTCATCCTGAACCAGCGAGTAATCGGGGCTGGTAATATACGCACACCTGACCTGAAAGCACTGACAATGTGAGATGTTTTCCTTGAGAGATTTACGATTTTCTACAAACGAACATTTACACATTTATTTACATAAATTAGAAAAACTCTTTTCGTTGCAGACATCGAAGTGCTGACCTTTTCAAAGGCCATAGGACCGAGGAAAAGCACTACAGTCGGTCGTGTGACTGCACGATCATTGTCAGTTTTAAGTGAATATTCCACTTAGGACTTGCAGGCGCTGTGAATCAGTAGGGGCGAGGGCTGTAAAACCAGAAATACCCACCTCCCATCCGGTCTCTCTCTTTGTCTCTCTCTCTCTCTCTCTCTCTCTCACACACACACACACACACATACACACACACACACACACACACACACACACACACACCCACACACACACACACACACACACACACACACACACACACACACTGCCATATAAAAGCAGAGAAGGATTTGGTGAGAGAAAGATACAGACCCCTTTACGATTGAGCACTGGAATGGCACTGTGGTTTAGTTCCTATAACGAACACCTTCTCAGCTACATTCTCCTCTTGGCAGGGCCATATAGTCTTCTGCAGCCGGAAGCACTTACAAGCCCTCGACCTGACAGCGTAAGTGGGGTCAACAACCACGCGTCCTCCAGTTTCCGTGAGTGGTGCCAGAGGGACTTTGTTATCGTTCTGGGCCAAGGGGAGAGTGTAGCTAGAAGGGGAAATCCCCCTCTATCCGAAGCTGAAGATATGCTATCCACAGCTCACCAACACACGGGGGCTGAGCTGATACATTTATCTGCCGCCGCATTCCGTAGCGTAGACCACAAATCTGCAGCAAAATGCTCCCTCCAAAGAGTCCGAAAGATTTCATGTCGAAGCCTAAACTACAGTTTCGTATACATTCTGTACCGCAAGACTTCAGATAACTTTCGTATAATGCGTCATTACCAAGTAACATAGTTCGATGAAAACTGGACCATGGATAGAACGAAATGCTACTGCACAGAAAGTAACTGAAAGAAATACACTATGTGACAAAAGTATCCGGACACCTAGCTGCAAATGACTTACAAGTTCGTAGCGCCCTCAATTGGTAATGCTGGATTTCAATATGGTGTTGGTCCACCCTCTGACTTGATGACAGATACCAATCTCGCAGGCATATGTTCAAGCAGGTGATGGAAGGTTTCTTGGGGAATGGCAGCCCATTGTTCACGGAGTGGTCCACTGAGGAGGGGTATCGATGTCGGTCGGTGAGGCCTGGCAAGAAGTCTGCGGTCTTAAACATCCCAGAGGTGTCCTCTGCGATTCACGTCAGGTCTCTGTGCCGGCCAGTCCAGTACAGGGATGTTATTGTCATGTAACCATTCCGCCACAGGCCGTGCATTATGAACATGTCCTCGATCGTGTTGAAAGATGCAATCGCCATCCCCGATTTCCTCTTCAACAGTGGGAGGCAAGAAGGTGCTTAAAATATCAATGTAGGCCTGTGCTGTGATATTGCCACGCAAAACAACTAGGGGGTGCTATCCCTCTCCATAAAAAACACCACCACACCATAACATCACCGCCTCCGAATTTTACAGTGGCCACTGCATACACTGAAAGATGTCGTTCACCAGGCGTACCCACACCTTTCTATCGGATCGCCACATTGTGTGCCGTGATTCGTCACTCCACACAACGTTTTTCCACTGTTTAGTCGTTTAATGTTTACTCTCCTTACACAAAGCGAGTCGTCGTTTGGCATTTACCGGCGTGATGTGTGCTTATGAGCAGCCGCTCGACCATGAAATCCAGATTTTCTTATCTCCCACCTAACTGTCATAGTACTTGCAGTGGTTCCTGATGCATTTTGGTATTCCTGTGTGATGGTCTGGATAGATGTCTGCCTATTGCAGATTACGACCATCTTCAACTGTCGGCAGTCGCTGTCAGTCATCAGACGAGGTCGGCCTGTACGCTTTTGGGCTGTATGTGTCCATTCACGTTTTCACTTCACTATCACATCCGAAATAGCGGACTAGGGATGTTTAGGAGTGAGTAAATCTCGCCTACAGACGTATGAAACAAGTGACACTCAATCACCTGACCACGTTCTAAATCCCGTTCGAAATTCGCGATAATACAAAACTTGCTTCCTTTCTTTGAACTTTCTCAATGTGCTTCGTCAGTCCTATCTGGTAAGGATCCCACACCGCGCAGCAGTATTCTAAAAGAGGACGGACAACCGTAGTGTAGGCAGTCACCTTAGTAGGTCTGTTACATTTTCTAAGTGTCCTGCCTATAAAACGCAGTCTTTTGTTAGCCTTCCTCACAACAATTTCTGTGTGTTCCTTCCACTTTAAGTTGTTCGTAATTGTAATACCTAGGTATTTAGTTGAATTTATGGCTTTTAGATTAGACTGATTTGTCGTGAACCGAAGTTTAACGAATTCCTTTTAGCACTCATGTGGATGACCTCCCACTTTTCGTTATTTAGGGTCAACTTCCACTTTTCGCACCATTCAGATACCTTTTCTAAATCGTTTTGCAGTTTGTTTTCATGTTATTTTGACTTTATTAGTCGATAAACGACAGCGTCATCTGCAAACAACCGAAGACGGCTGCTCATATTGTCTCCAAAATCGTTTATATAGATAAAGAACATCAAAGGGCCTATAACACTACCTTGGGGAATACCAGAAATCACTTCTGTTTTACTCGATGACTTTCCGTCAATTACTATGAACTGTGACATTTCTGACAGTAAATCACAAATCCAGTCACATAACTGAGACGATATTCCATAAGCACGCAATTTTACTACGAGCCGCTTGTGTGGTACGGTGTCAAAAGCCTATCGGAAATCCAGAAATACGGAATCGATCTGAAATCTCTTGTCAATAGCACTCAAAACTTCATGTGAATAAAGAGCTAGTTGTGTTTCACAGGAACGATGTTTTCTAAACCCATGTTGACTGTGTGTCAACAGACAAATTTCTTCGAGGTAATTCATAATGTTCGAACACAATATATGTTCTAAAATCCTGCTGCATATCGACGTTAAAGATATGGGCCTGTAATTTAGTGGATCACTCCCACTACCTTTCTTGAATATTTGTGTGACCTGTGCAACTATCCAGTCTTTGGGTACGGATCTTTCGTCGAGCGAACGCTTATATATGATTGTTGAGTATGGAGCTACTGCATCTTCATACTCCGAAAGGAACCTCTTTGGTATACAGTCTGGACCAGAAGACTTCTTTTTATTAAGTGATTTAAGTTGCTTCACTACCCCGAGGATATTTACTTCTACGTTACTCATGTTGGCAGCTATTCTCGATTCGAATTCTGGAATATTTACTTCGTCTTCTTTTGTGATGGCATTTCGGAAGGCTGTGTTTAGTAACTCTGCTTTGGCAGCACTGTCTTCGATAGTATCTCTATTGCTATCGCGAATAGAAGGCATTGATTGTTTCTTGCCGCTAACATACATCACAAACGACCAGAATCTCTTTGGATTTTCTGCCAGGTTTCGAGACAAAGTTTCGTTGTAGAAACTGTTATAGGCACTTCGCATTGAAGTCCGTGCTAAATTTCGAGGTTCTGTAAAAGATCGCCAATCTTGGAGATTTTGCGTCTGTTTAAATTTGGCATGTTTGTTTCCTTGTTTCTACAGCAGTGTTCTAACACGTTTTTTGTACCAAGGAGGATCAGCTCCGTCGTTTGTTAATTTATTTGGTATAAATCTTTCAATAGCTGCCGATACTATTTCTTTGAATTTAAGCCACATCTGGTCTACACTTATATTATTAATTTCAAATGAGTGGAGATTGTCTCTTAGGAAGGCGTCAAGTGAATTTTTATCTGCTTTTTTGACTAGGTATATTTTTCGCTTATTTTTCGGGGATTTGGGGATTGCAATTTTCAATCTCGCTACTACAACTCTGTGTTCACTAATCCCTGAATCGGTTTTGATGCTCGTTATTAATTCAGGATTATTTGTTGCTAAGAGGTCACGTGTGTTTTCACAACCGTTTACTATTCCCGTGGGCTCATGAACTAACTGCTCGAAATAATTTTCAGAGAATGCGTTTAGTACAATTTTGGATGATATTTTATGCGTACCTCCGTAATTAAACATGTATTTTCGCCAACATATCGAGAGTATATTAAAGTCACCATCAACTATAATCGTATGAGTCGGGTACGTGTTTGAAATCAAACTCAAGTTTTCTTTGAACATTTCAGCAACTGTATCATCTGAATTGGGAGGTCGGTAAAAGGATCAAATTATTATTTAATTCCGGTTGCCAACAATGACCTCTGCCCTTACTAACTCACAGGAAGTTTCTACTTCAATTTGGCGACAAGATAAACTACTTCTGACAGCAACAAACACGCCACCGCCAACCGTGTTTAGCCTATCCTAACGGAACACCGTTAGATTCTTCGCAAATATTTCGGCTGAGCTTATATCAAGCTTTATTCTGTGTGTCCAGGACATAGAAATGCGAAATAAATAAAATGCAACATGATAAATGAAAGTACAGTAAAAACAATACAAGATGAAAGCAATAACATAATACAGTGACACATTTGGTATTCTATTAAATGGACCACAAGCTCCAGAATTCCGCGGTTTTGATGGTCTCGTCACTTGCTACATAAAGATGTTCTGTGGTACAAGGATCTGTAGACCAGTAGACGTTGCGTGACCTGTAGGTCGCCCACTAACATAATTCCTCCTCAGTGGCGTAGCCCCACTTCCTGAGGTTTGTCTTGCATCTTGACGCTCCTGTCCTCGTTCGATTTAGAGCCTTCCATGCCGTATATGGCAAATGAAAGCCCAGAGCAGATCCGTCTTTGATGTTCCTCGTATCCCTTTTTAGTAAATGTATCTTGCCATATCGCTTTTTGACAAATTCCAGGTGCGGAGGATCTGCTGATGTGTGCATGAAGCTCCTTCTTGCTCTCAGACTATGTACTTCATGTCCGAATAGTGGATGCCTGGGGTTGGTTTCCTGTTTCTTTTCTCAATATCTACGGCTGTTCCTCTGAAAATGCCAGGTGGCGCTATACCCACAATTTGATAGATTTTGGTGACAGGTCACTATGGGTGTAGTCTTATTCGATGCTGTATCCACCTGTTTAGCATGTGTGGAGTTGCGCAGATTGGTGCTACAATTCTGCTGCAGAGAAGCATAGTGCCAGAAGAGATGTACGGAGTACGTTAGGCTGTGATCGCGGATACTTTCAGCCTTGTTTCTTGGCATTGATCTTTGAGTGTGACTCTACGATTCAACGTCACTCCCAGGTATTTTGGAATATCGTAGTGGAATAGTTGTTGCCCTCTCCAGGTAATATCTAACTTCCACCTGTCTCCCCGGTTTCTCAGATGAAAGGCACAGACCTGTGTCTTTCTGGGATTTGGCTTGAGGTAATCATCAGCATAACACTTGCCGAGATCCTCGAGCGCTGCTTCTGCATTGTCTTCGCTTCCTCAAATGTTTTATCTTGAGCTGTGCCATCTGCGTAAATAAATATTCTTGTTCCATGGTCGATTAATAGGTCGTTAGTGTAGATGATGTACACCACGGGTATTAGTACACTACCTTGAGACAGACCGTTCTTGAGGGTCCTCCGTCGGCTCTTCCTGTTATGCAGAATGACAAAGAAACCTCCTGTTTTGTAGCAAACACTGGATGAACTGTGTTCAGCTTTAGCCTTAAGTAACTGAATATACCTTTCTAATCAAATTATTATTGTCGTCGACGGTACATTCGCTACCGACAGATCTACGAATGCCACTACTGTGACTTGTCCTCTTTCGTATATTTCGTGTTCTGCTGGGCCAAAGAGACGTAAAGTGACAATAGATGGCCGCAGTCGTATATTTTGGTACAGGTGGCCGGGATGTGTTTCCTGTGCCCATTTCCACTGCTCTCTGTATTGGTCCGGTAGCGTGGAACAGCACTGTTCGCTGTATCTTCTGTACGTGAGGTTGTCTGTTCTGGCCATCTCTAGTAACGTACATTAGGAAGTTTAATGTGTAAGGCCTTGGTCTAGATGTTAATGCGTTCTTTCAGGTATAGCCATGGTAAACCATACTATTAAATTATTTGTAGCTAGGGAGTGCCATCAGATTTATAAATATTTCATTTCTTTAACTCGATTCTTTGTCCTTCCGAAACTTCCCGATGGGAAAGTGCCTTGACTAGTCTACATTTCAGTTAGTGTGCATCTCTTACGTCTCAAAGTGTCATACGTTTTATGTAAGGTCGTATTAAAATTATTTTTCTGTAATTCGATTTGATTTCATATTGTGTGTTTTTCGTGTTTCTTGTAGCATGTGAGCCGGAAATTACACATCTCTTACTAAACAACTGACCCGGATTCCACCAAACGTAGTACACATACTGTCCGGAAAGAATCGCTGTGGGGTAAGAACCATCTATCTATCAATGGGGTGGGGGTAGGTCTGAAAAATCAATGTAGACCACGACGCTCGAACACCGATACTTTAGTAGTTCAGAATTTGAGAATAAGAGCACTTTGCGATTTGCAACAAACTTTACACACAATTTCAGACCTTTACGAAAATTCTTCTCGCTGAAAAACCTTCAAAGTGACGAAAGGGTGAAAAATTTATTGCTTACTACATTTTCGCCGTTCGTGCTGCAAAACTGCCCCATGAAGCATGAGGTTTTAATTTATTAACCCTTTACTACTCACTGTACCCACCTTACTTTTTGCAGACAGTATTTAAATGTACCACTGAATCTACCAGCAAAATTATATGGCTGTACGAGACGTCGTTCAGGAGATATGACGTCATAAGCATTGAGATGTGCCAGAAACTACGGCGTTACGCATGACGTTTTGATACATATTTTCCCTACTACTATCTCTCTTTATAACACGTTATTGTATCACTGTACAGCATGTGTGTAAGGAGATACGGCGTCATGAACATTGAGCTTCGTGAAAATGTAACTTCCAGAGTGAAATTCGCTAGAGATACAGATGAAATACGTTTAAAAATACGAGTGAAATATGTCATATATATGTGAAATAAGTTTGACGTGTGTGCACGCGGGCGAAGCCATGGGCAGGAAGCTGATTTTAAACCCCTGGGATGATTTCAATGAAGTTTAGTTCACATATTAGCTAGACTCTGAAAGGAAATACTGTGGCGTAACAACCACCATCCTCCGCTTGGGGTGAGTGTGATAACGTGGAGAGAGAACTGGTAGGAGGAGAAGATACAGGAGGGGGAAGGAGCAGATGGGCAGAGGGAGGAAGAGCAAAAGGAGAGAGAGGGTGGGAAGCAGGAGATGCACACAGAGAAGGGCAGGAGGATATAGTGAGACATTGGGAGGGTGAGGGGGTGGATAGGGAAAGGAGATGTAGGAGATGGACATAGAGGGGGTGAAGAAGGGTGTAGACAGAACGCGGGGGAAGGAGGAGATAGACGAATAGAGGATTAGAATAAATATATATCCAAACAAGAAGGGCAGGAGGATATAGTGAGACATTGGGAGGGTGAGGGGGTGGATAGGGAAAGGAGATGGACATAGAGGGGGTGAAGAAGGGGGTAGACAGAACGCGGGGGAAGGAGGAGATAGACGAATAGAGGATTAGAATAAATATATATCCAAACAACATCGGTACTCAACCACTACGAAAATAAAATTTAATCCAACGTGAGTGAACACGAAAACCGTCACTGAGATATGGCAATGAATATCCACTGGAAGCTCAACCTCTAGAGACAGGGTTTTTCTGAGAAGCGTCTTGGCGCTAGAAAGCGCTGTTACTAGGACGTGGCGTGCAATGAGTCTTGCCACAGGATTCAGTTACTTGCGCAGGCGGTTCCCACCAATAAAAATAGGGAGGCAGCTCGTAAATAATTGAGACCGCTGGCAGCCATTCAATTGAATTACGCGCGCGCCATAAATTACTCACTCAGAAGGACAGTTTAATAGGAGGGCGTTCTGCCACATTTTCTTCCATCGTCTCAAAAACTTGCTAAAATGGCAGTTAGGGCAAGCACGTTTGAAGACACAGCTGTCTACATTGGGACGTAAAGAGGGCCATCTTCAGAGGCACCCGTCAGTGTGAGAAGCGGAGAATTATAAAAACTAGATCTGTACTAAAGTTTTGTTACTCGTTAATAAATATGGACAGGTTTTTTTAGGTCTTTATGCACTTTGGCAGGGTTTCGACTCGTTTCGTGCATGATTCGTGTTTATGTTTTTCAGTTTTGTCCTAAAAAATCGGCAGATATAGGTAACTAAAAGCAATGTCTCGTAAATGCCAGACGGTATGCGAAGGCTTCCACTCCAAATAGGGCAAATTTAAGGTCAATGTTCACTGTCTCTGGAGTATATATTGGCTTCATGATATAGTGATTGAAAAGGGTTACACCATGAACACCTTTCCCAAATGCTACCAAACAGATACATCAGTATTTCCATGGCCCTTGGCATATATTGAATAAAATTTCAACCTTATGTGGGCTTATATTACGTACAGGGAAAATATGATGATTTAACTGGTTAGTCACATGTCACTAACCATCGATAAATAAATTTTTTGCTGTTGTCTTATCCTAAGTTTTCTGTGTGGAGAAACAGGGCTTGTGAAGCCTGGAGTTTGAGTTTGTAAAATTCCCTGTTGCTGGAACATGGTGTGAGAGGTCAGATACCGGCTTTGGGTGGTGTAGTAGTGGGTATTTGGGAGGACGGTGTAGCCGTGCGAGAGGGCCACTCCAGGTAATGGTGATCCCCAGCCGGCGGACCGCTAAGTGCCTTTTCAGAACTGTGCAAACTACGAGAGGTCCCTGTGAAGGTTGCCACAAATGTCCATGCACTTCACTGGAAGCGAATGATGATAATGAGCCACCGCCATTGTAGTGTACAAAGCGTGGGAAACGAGCTGCATTTCGCGTACACACAAATTTTCAGCTGGTCAAGGTGACAGCTCGTGTAGTGCCAACTTCTAATTAGTTTAAGGAAACACAACAAGCGCTTGTTGAGAAAATACAGTAGGCTTGCCCTGCAAGCTGTAAGGTGCGGAGATATTCTCGGTTGTCACTGTGTGCAAAACTCGTATCTTTTCCTGTATCTAGTGTTTTTTGGTTTTTTTTTTTTTTTTTTTTTTTGTTTTGTACTGCGACCGTGAGTACCTATCTTCTTCAGTATTCTTGCATTTTCGAGCTGTTCAGACTATGAAATGTCTTTTACTTGTTCAATAGCAGTCTTCCACATTGAATTCAGATGCTTTCTGCATTTATATAGTGTTTTCAGAAGTTACTGGAATATTGTCTCGCTATTGATGACATTAAATTTGTTTTGCAGTTCCACACTCATTAAGTTTTATCCTTGATAAAGAGAATTGTAACCGTAGTTCACCTTGATCTGAGAAGCATTTTTGAAGTTCAATATATCAATGTTTAAATTTAACCACTTCATAATTTTTATCCCACAACTGTCTGATAAGGCAAGTCTCTGATCTTAATAAATACCTTCATTCGGTTCTATATAGCGGAAGTGACGTCGTTGGATCTGTGTTCCGGTGTAAAACAAGTGCCATTACTTGCACTAACTGCTACTTAATACCGGTCGAGTAACATGCAACACCACAAAAAATTACTCCATAAATCGGTAGATATTACACCTGTGGTGTCACCGCCAGACACCACACTTGCTAGGTGGTAGCTTAAATCGGCCGCGGTCCATTAGTACATGTCGGACCCGCGTGTCGCCACTGTCAGGATCGCAGACCGAGCGCCACCACAAGGCAGGTCTCGTGAGACGTACTAGCACTCGCCCCAGTTGTACGACGACGTTGCTAGCGACTGCACTGACGAAGCCTTTCTCTCATTTGCCGAGAGACAGTTAGAATAGCCTTCAGCTAAGTTAATGGCTACGACCTAGCAAGGCGCCATTTGTACCATTGCATGTATCTCAAGATAGTCGCACTTGTATCATCAAGAATGCTGTATACCAAAGGACGATATAAAAGTTAAGTGTTCTAGTAGCTACGTTCTTTTCTTTATCACATTCATTACGAATCCTGTTCCAGACTTCGCGCCAGTCGGCGTGTGTGTACGTGTGCCCTTTCGGCTACCCGTCACTGTGGACTGGCTACCTTGTCAGTCCACTACAACACCGTTCCCAAAAATTAATAACAGTGTGAGTACATGATGGTTGCTGTGTGTGTCTAATGTGACTGCAACTTTTCAGGTGGATATCGCAACACACAATGCTCAGAAGACGATTACCGGGCAGCTGAACGTCATATTTCAGAAAGTGTCCCGTCATTAAGATGAGAGACATGGGAGCATCATGGCGACAGTCGCTCTGACTGTTGGTTGCAGTGCAACACCTGCATGACGAGTTACTATGTGATAGACTCCAAAAGTTCTGAGCGTCGATTTTTCCATTGGCTGTGTCAAGAAGATGGATGACAACTGCTGAAATACAGGCAGTGGCTTCAAGCAGAGCATCACCATGAACCGAAGGCAACTGACTGCTGGACGCTGGGTTCAGCTCTCGATTTACCGTGCGCCGCCTACCGCTGTCACTGTCCACAAGTAACTGAGTCAGAGTTAACTGGGACGCTAATTGACGTTCTGTGTTGTTGAGCGATGAGTCTCGCATTTGTCTGTTGTGGTCAAGTCGACACCAGTGCGTCTGGAGATGATCTGATGAAAGGTCATTTAATGCTCGAGACATGGTTTGGCGAGTTATTGTATATTACAACGCGGCTGATTTGGTAACTGTTAAAGGGAGAGAGAAGAATGGCAAATCCTGTTGTCAACCCTTCGAGACATGAGGTCTAATTGGCATATTTCCACAAGACACTACATTGTAGTTCACACCACAAATGTTTTGAGGAATATACAGAACCTGGACTATGCTCAATTTCCTGATTTGACAGCCATGTGAGAGTCGATGGGAAAATGTGCACTTTAATACCAGCTTCCAAAAGCAATCTAGATGTATTGATGCACCATGTTTTACAGTTGAAAGGTTACATGCCATCTGACTTGCCTCCTGCCATTAATAAGCTAACACTATCTGCTCCTTGTCATGACTGGAGCCATCTGGGTCACATGACTCTCATCAGTTTATTTAACTCCGGTTACAGGATTTGATACCAAGAATTATATTTGATAAAAGTGAAATGGTTGTCTGTCTCAACTGACGTCGATTCGGCCAAGGGAATACGTGGAACCTATCAGTTCGTGTGGAAGGAAATAGGCGGGTTTTTAGGTTAGAGGGCCTCAGGGGACCACAGAAAGGGCATCCGTCTAAAATGGGGCAGATAAAACACAGTAAGGTAGTTATAGAAACGATCGGTGTTGTAGTTGTAAATTGCTGTGTTGCGAAAGAACTAGAGCTCCAAGCGCTAATAGAAAGCACTGAAGCTCAAATAGTTAGAGGTACAGAGAGCTGGCTAAAGCTGGAAATAAGTTGAGCCGAAAATTTTTTCAAACAATCTAACAGCGTTCAGAAAGGATAGGTTAATTATAGTTGGTGGTGGAGTATTTATTGCTGTCGGAAGTAGTTTGCCTTGTAGTGAAATTGAAGTAGATAGTTCCTGCGAAATAGTATGGGTAGAGGCTATACTTGACAATCGGACTAAACTAGTAATTGAATCGCTTTACCGCCGGCCGGTGTGGCCTTGCGGTTCTAGGCGCTGCAGTCTGGAACCGCGTGACCGCTGCGGTCGCAGGTTCGAATCCTGCCTCGGGCATTGATGTGTGTCATGTCCTTAGGTTTAAGTAGTTCTAAATTCTAGGGGACTGATGACCACTGATGTTAAGTCCCATAGTGCTCAGAGCCATTTGAACCATTTGAATCGCTTTACCGACCCCCCGACTCAGAAAATATAGTTGCTGAGCAGTTGAAAGAAAACCCGAACCTGACTTCGAATATTAATCCCACTCGTAAAATTATAGCCAGTGGTGACTTCAATGTACCCTCCATATGCTGGAAAAATTATACTTTAAACCCAGAGGCTGGCATAAAACGTCATCCGAAATTGTGCTGAACGTTTTCTCAGAAAATGAGCCCACTCGAAGCATTAATGGTTGCGAATGCATACTTGACCTCTTAGCAGCAAATAATTGTGGACTAATATTGTGTATCATAACGATACAGGAATTAGTGACCACAAGGTAGTTGCAGCTAGGCTGAATACCGTAACACCCACAACCATCGAAAAGAAACGCAAGTTACATCTATTTAAAAAAGCTGATGAAAATGCTTTTAACACCTTTTTTAGAGACAATCTTCACTTCTTCCGATCCATGTAAGCGTAGAAAAGATGTGGAATGATTTCAAAGAGATAGTATCGACGGCAATTGAGAGATATATACCACATAAATTAATAAGTGATGGTAATGATCCCTAATGGTACACAACACGGGTCAGACAAGCAGCGACAAAAGCAGGCCAAATTTAAAAAAACGCAAAATCCCCACGATTGGCAAAGTTTTGCAGAAGTTCGAAATATAGCGCGTACTTCAATGCGAGATACTTATAATAATTTCCACATAGAAACTCTGTCTCGTAATCTGGCAGAAAACCCAAAAAGATTCTGGTCATACATAAAGCACACCAGTGGCAAGACGCTATCAATACCTTCATTGCGCGATAACAACGGTGAAGTGACTGATGACAGTGCCACTAAAGCAGAGTTATTAAACACGGTTTTCCAAAACTCCTTCACCAAAAAAGACGAAGTAAATATTCCTGAATTCCAATCAAGAACAACTGCGAAGATGAGAAACATAGAAGTAGATATCCTCGGTGCAACAAACCAGCTTAAATCACTTAATAAAGGCAATGCCTCCGGTCCAGGTTGTATACCAGTCAGGTTCCTTTCAGAATACGCTGATACAATAGCTCCGTATTTAGCAATTATATACAACCGCTTGCTCACAGAAAGTTCCGTACCTAAAGACTCGAAAATTGCTCAGGTCACACCAATACCCAAAAAGGGAAATAGGAGTAATCCGCTGAATTACAGGCCCATATCACTAACGTCGATTTGCAATAGGGTTTTGGAAGATATACTGTTTTCGATCATTATGAATTACCTCAAAGAAAACGATTTAGTGACACATGGTCAGCACGGATTCAGAAAACGTCATTCTAGCGAAACACAACTAGCTCTTTATACTCATGAAGTAATGAGTGCTATCGACAGGGGATGTCGAATTGATTCTATATTTTTAGATTTCCAGAAGGCTTTTGACAGCGTTCCTCACAAGCGTCTTCTAACCAAACTGCATGCCTGTGGAATATCGCCTTATTTGTGCGACTGGACTCGTGATTTCCTGTCCGAAAGGTCACAGTTCGTAATAACAGACAGAAAGTCATCCAGTAAAACAGAAATAATATCTAGCGTTCCCCAAGGAAGTGTTATAGGCCCTGTATTGTTCCTGATCTGTATTAACGACATAGGAGACAATCTGAGTAGCCCTATTAGATTGTTTGCAGATGATACTGTCATTTACCGTCTTATAAAGTCATCAGATGACCAAAACGAATTGAAAAATGATTTAGATAATATATCTCTATTTTGCAAAAAGTGGCAATAGACCCTGAATAAATTCACTTGAGTACTAAAAGAAATCAGCTAAATTTCGACTATGCGATTAGTCACAAAAATTTTAAGGCTGTAAATTCAACTAAATATTTAGGGATCACGATTACAAGTACCCTAAATTGGAACGATCAGATAGATAATGTTGTGGATAGAGCAAACCAAAGACTGCGATTCACTGGCAGAACACTTAGAAGGGGCAACAGGTCTACAAAAGGGACTGCTTACGCTTGTCCGCCCTATTCTGGAGTATTGCTGTGCGGTGTGGGATCCGCTTTAGGTGGGACTAACGGTTGACTTGGAAAAAGTTCAAAGAAAGGCAGCTCGTTTTCTATTATTGCGAAATAGTGGAGATTGTTCCACAGACATCATACGTGAATTGGCGTGGCAATCATTAAAACAAAGGCGTTTTTCGTTGAGACGGAATCTTCTCACGAAATTTCAATCACCAGTTCTCTCCTCGCACGGCGAAAACGTTCTGTTGGCTCTCACTGAAAAATTAAAGTGCTCGTTTTTCCCGCGCGCCGTTCGAGAGCGTAATGGTGGACAGGCAGCTTGAAGGTGGTTCATTGAACCCTCTGCCAGTCACTTTATTGAAATAGCAGACTAGTTACGTAAATGTAGACATCATACTTGTCCTGAATAATTGACTATCATATTAGAATCTTATTGCCAGTCTGTTGATTTGCTGGTTCACGAAGACGTAATAAATCCTCAGTTTATTTCGATTTAAATTTCATTTAATGTCAGTAGCGTTCTCTTCATATCATTTTCATTTATCAATTCTTGTTAAAATAAGATTGTTAATTGATCTTACAACAATTCCCCACGTTAGGATCTCAGGGCCAAATTTCATATAGAATATTTCCATTGTGTTAAGCGTACCAACATTGGTTTTAAGGAGTATGTCGGACTCTAGACAGTCCCTGAGGTAACGATTTCTAAGTTCACACACGCAGGGTATTGCACAGGTGCGGCAAGAATTTCCTCAAAATCACATACAAAGGAAGTTAATTTCAATTCGAAAACGAATACAAAAATGAAATAGTGCCTTGGGGGGAGGGAAGTGACTGTCAAAACACTCACTGATATTGGTGATGGACGCTAGACATTATATCTTAATGAAATAAGAATTAACTCTATAATATCCTTACGTGATGAACGTATCCAAAAACATCGCATTGCTGTTACTAAAAGTGTAACATTTTTCATTCGCGTCAGTGTATGTGACAGCTGGAAACTCTGTCTCTTGCTTTTGGCTGCGAACTCAATCAGTTGAGCCAAACAGGCAAGGGGCAGAACTTAAAATTCCCTAAGAATTGCTTTCGACGGCGTTAATGTAGATTCATCACCGTTGACTTCTCGGAATACCACCTCATAAAACAGTCAACCACCAGAACTTCATAGTTATCACGTGGGGGGCCCAAGTGGGATAACCAGAGTTGCTAAGCAGTTGTTTTCAGTGTGAAGACTAAAATGGGTATCAATCAGCCCCTTATGGACTGATTAGAAACATTTGGTCTTTGCAAATCGTAGAGGTGGACTGTGGCCAAGAGTGAAAACCATCTTCTGAACGTGCAGAGGAAGGTCTTTCTGAAAGGGACGGTGGTTCCTCCGAACATCGATATGAATTAGTAAATATTATAAAAGAGACCAGGCGGCATCGACGGGCACAATAGTTGTAATCAATCGAATTTAAGGGGAGTCAAACTGCGGACCTGTGGGCGATGAGGGACACCTTTGAAGTTTTGGTCAACCGGCACATGAGACCTGTCAGCTGTGTACAAAGGTATCATGGTCGGTGGAATGATCCAATAATATCACAGGAGCTCGACGTCCAGTTTCGTAAGACAGAGCATACAGATAGGCTCATCGATTGTAGCATTATACGGTCAACCATATTCGATCACATGTCGAGTGTAACACAAAATGCGATCCAAGTTACACTCAGAATATGATAAGGCAACTCTTCACAGTACAACCCGCATCCGACGACTTCGTGAATGATGCAGTTGGAGGTATGCATGCATCAGTAGCTACCAGAGTTTTGGGAGGGTCCTAGGAAAGTTGTGTTTGTCAAGCGCCCGCTGAACACAGTAGGTGGTAAGTTCCTATGGGACCAAATTGCTGAGGCCATCGGTCCCTAGGCTTGCACACTACTTAATCTGACTTAAACTAACTTACGCTAAGGACAACAACACACACACCCATGCCAGAGGGAGTACTCGAACCTCCGCCGGGGAGAGGGGGGAAGGAGGGGGGCGCCAACCGTGGCAAAGCGCTCGAGACCACGCGGCTACTCCGCGTGGGTTCAACACGGACTGGCAAAGCTATGCACCAAGTTGTGGCCACAAATTTTATGTGAATCTCGAGGAAATCGCCACAGTCTCTTATTAAAACTTAAAAAGCGCCTGTTGAAAACATACCCTACGCAGAGCAAAAGTGTTCAGATGGCACAAGTTCGTTTGAGCATATCGAAAAGGAAGGCCTGGAAGCTCAAGAGCAAATCAGATTGTGAAAGAGTGAAGTATCTTACGATATTAGATCGTCGATTTACGTTGAGAATGGTCAGTGAGCTGAAACTGAATGTGTTTAGCTAGGAAAAGTTTTTGTAAAGTTTTTGGACCTGTAAAAAGTGTGTGTAATGATGATTCCAAATATCTCATGAGGGCCTGCATCTTCTGAACCACCTTCAGAGGATCCAAGATTCACCAGCTGTGTTGTCATATGCCATGTATCATGGATTTTCGATTATGATCAAGAAAGAAAACGCCTAAGTTGAAAGTGGCACTTGGCAAACTATTAACGTTCCAGTTAAGCACGAATGAGCGAATGCGATCAAATACGATAACATGCTATAATAAAGCAATCTGCATCTGTGAATCTTTGGTAAGGAATGACATTCCTGTGGTTTGTCAGCCCACAGTGGTCCATCTATTTGTCTGATCTCCCTGTGACTTCCAGCTCAAAATTCAATTGAAAGGGCATCTTTGGTACTTTGGATAATATACAGAAAAATGAAACTTGCACGCTGAGTTTTATTCTTGCAGAAATGTACCAGAACCGTTACAAAGGCTGCAAACAACGACTCCATCGCTATGTTACTGCCGAAGGGAACTGGTTTAAACACAACAAACTTTATATCTAAAAAGAACAAAATTTACAGTTATTAAAACGTCTGTCTTATTATTTTGCTAACACATTTCGAAAGAATTACCCATCAGTTTCCATATTTCGGTGAGATACATTCTCCCACAAGACAACCCTCATACATATTGTTTGGTGTCGGTTGATCTGTTTAGCATACGCTTATATGTGTGATCGCTGGTAACCTACAGGGAAGGGACTCTCACCATCAGGTCACGCAAATTAAATAGAAACAATGTTGTGCAATGGATAATGTCATATTGAAGGAAAGTATGGGTGCCACACATCACATCAACGAAGGGGCTCATCTAAGTACGAGTAGAAAAGGAAACTAATGGTCATTACAACAATTTGTTTTCTATATAAGTCATTGAACAAATGATTTGACCACTGACTTAACCAAGTAAAGATTGAATAAGTAAACATATGGCTGTAATTATGAAATATAACAGTGCCACAGATTGGTGGACACATGAAAGCATATTGTGAAACTGTAACGTGGATATGGCCAATGACTGCAAAAATGGTTAGTTAACTAAGGAAAGAACACCAGGAAAGAAAATATTAACACAGATATAGTTGCCAAATGATGGTAGCAACCAGCTGGCTGAAAATGTTGCAACTGCGTAAATGAACTGTGATTTAAATAAACACGTCCCTCTTGGCTCGATGACTGCATCGATGGCCCAAGCATTCAAGTCGAAAACGGTGTGACTGTGGAAGAAGGGACAGTAGCAGTTGGAAATTTTGAGTCCAGCTTGACCCCTGTACTCGGCTCTAAGATGCAGACTTCTCTTTCTGCAGCTACCTAAAGCGGAATGCGCACATGGAGCAAGTGTGTACTCGTCAATTATATGACAGCAAGTGTCCCCTGATTTTATTCTCTGGACCTTAGCTGCATCAGCGTAGGAATCTCGCCTACTAATTGGACCATACCTTGTGAGCTCCGACCAATAATAATTTTATAAATAAGTTTAACAAATTCCTACTCTCGTGGATTGTACCACTGTTAACCAATAGTGGTCTTGTGTGGAAAAGAAGGCTGACAACTCCCCTACACTACATGAGAGGTTTTTATCTCTGGCCTCTGCCAGGAAAAGTGAGCCTGCTATCGAAATAATTATTGTGAGCCAGCCAGAGTCCCTGTTTCTCAGATTTAAACGAACATCCCTTGGTGGCATGGCTATGGGTAATGGCTGCTCCCATTGCCTCAAGTCATGAGTGCTACACCTACTTTTCAGATTTTTAGCTCTCTATGATTCTCCCCAGCATCTTGCACCATAAAGTAGTTACGAAATGCAGCCCGATACCAGCGTACCTGCTGAGGCGCAGCAAATTCCCTGCTCTATAGGTGCTTGGGAGCTGCTTTCAGCGCTGAACAAGTGTGTGACTCCCTGGCCCTTCCAAGTTAACCTCCATGTCGCGAGTGAACTAAGAAAGTTTCCAAGGCTGCAGACAATAACAGGTTCCCCCTCCCCATAATAAAAGGAAAGGAGAAGAAGAAATACTTAGGTGTGGAATCATTGGCAGTAGTGAACATATTCTGTAGTTATCCTGCAGCATTTAGTGACTATTAGGGTGTGCATATTGCATTACAAAATAGGCTCGTGACAGTCTGGGCATAGATGGCCTCATAACAAAATACACTTGTCGTGTTCTGCAATGCACAAACCAAGATAATCATAAGCACTTCCCAGTGAGCACGATCACCAAACTAGAACTCCACTTGCTGGTCAGGTCTGCATCAATGACAACATTATTTAAACAATTTTGACCAATGGTTACAGCAGGTAGACTTAACTTGGGTCTGATGACAATATGATATTTTCTTTATAAAAAAAGCATGCCAGCATCGCAAATGCAAGAAAATAGCGGAACTTACACTAAAATCAATATGAGTGCATGGGTATTGTTATACATTTATGGTAATATACTGCATGGCGCCTTTATCACTTGTGAGTGAACTTATTTCATGTGTAACCATTGCTTAGGAACGCTCATAAATTTTCCATCTCCCCCTACTCTGTGTCTAGAAACTGAGAATTATACTGCCAAGGAAAACTTGTAGTGTGTACATATTATTATATTTTTATAAGTCTCCCCCTTCTTAAGTCAAAACACTCGGGGAGAAGGTCGTGACACCTTCACTGGACCGGTCTCCCGCATCCTGGTTGCTTACCACATTTAAGTGAGAAACGTGTTCCCTTGTCGGTTTACCACCGGATTTTTCACATTCCAGATGGGGAAAGAACCTTGGTAACTTCATACTGACCCAAAAAACGAGACTCCATCTTAGATGTGGTTTGATCAGCGCCTTTGCTCTGCCCCCAAAACTTTTTACATAAACCTGACTGATAACGCGCCGAGTGATGGGACACCTAACTTTGTTGCAACGCCCAGCTCCCTCTTCTGCGCACGCAGAATGTTGTTCCTAGCGGCGCGCCAATTTTTCCTTATAATCTCCGAACTACCATCCATGAGCAACATATCGTTGATCGACCAGACATTAGACAATGTTGAATTAACAGGGAAGGTAAACATCAACTAGCATGTGTGGCCCGATGAATCTCATGGTGCACAGTACTCAATGCAAGGATCAGCCACCCTACTGACTGGTCCCACCGAGGCTAAGCCTCGAATGAAATACACCACATCAAAAAAAGTTTTGCATTACCTCTGTTCCGAGAGATCCAGAACCCGTACAGAAAATTGGAACGGAGATCAACATAAACATCATTTCCGCCCTTTTTATTACTTATGAAAACCACACATTGTATGTCGTACCACCATATAGCGAGACCTTCAGAGGTGGTTGTCCAGATTGCTGCACACCCCGGTACCTCTAATACCCAGTAGCACGTCCTCTTGCACTGATATATGCCTGCATTCGTCGTGGCATACTGTCCAGAAGTTTATCAGGGCAGTGTCGGTCCAGATTGTCCCACTCCTCAACAGCGATTCATGGTAGATCCCTCATAATGGTTTGTGGGTCACGTCATCCATAAACAGCCCTTTTCAATTTATCCTAGGCATGTTCGATGGAGTTCATGCCAGGAGAACATGCTAGCCACTCCAGTCGAGCGATGTCGGTCTCCTGAAGGAAGTCAATCACATGATGTGCACGATGGGGGCGGGAATTGTCTTTCGTGAAGACGAATGTCTCGCTAATATGCTGCGAGTATGGTTGCACTATCGTTCGGAGGATGGCATTCACATATCATACAGCCGTTACAGCGCCTTCCATGACCACCAGCGGCGTACGTCGATCCCACTTTATGCCACCCCAAAACAACAGGGAACCTCCACATTGCTGCACTCGCTGGGCAGTGTGTCTAAGGCAACAGCCTGACCGGGTTGCCTCCAAACACGTGTCCGACGAATGTCTGGTTGAAGGCATAAGCGACACGTGAAGAGAACGTGATGCCAATCCTGAGCGATCCATTCGACAGGTTGTTGGGCCCATCTGTACCGCGCTGGATGGTGTCATGATTGCAAAGATGGACGTCGCCATGGACGTCGGGAGTGAAGCTGCGCATCATGCAGCCTATTGCACACAGTTTGAGTCATAACACGACGTGGTGTGGCTGCACGAAAAGCATTATTCAACATTGTGGCGTTGCTGTCAGGGTTCCTCCGAGCCATAGTCCGTAGAGAGTGGTCATTCACTGCAGTAGTATCTCTTAGGCGGCCTGAGCGAGGCATGTCATCGACAGTTCCTGTCTCTCTGTATCTCCTCCATGTTCGAAAAACATCGCTTTGGTTCACTCCGAGACGCCTGGACTCTTCCCTTGTTGAGAGTCCTTCCTGGCACAAAGTAACAATGCGGACGCGGTCGAACCGTGGTATTGACCGTCTAGGCATGGTTGAACTACAAACAACACGAGTCGCGTACTTCCTTCCTGGTGGAATGACTGGAATTGATCGGCTGTTGGACCCCCTGTCTAGTAGGCGCAGCTTATCCATGGATGTGTACATCTTTGGGCAGGTTTAGTGACATCTCTGAACAGTCACAGGAACTGTGTGTGTGTGATACATATCAACAGTCAACGTCTATCTTCAGGAGTTCCGGAAACCGGGGTGATGCAAAACTTTTTTTGATGTGTTTATAACAAGGGCAGAATGCCTGCTGCCATTCAGGCGCTCTGCAAGTGATGGTGGTGGGTGCTAGGGAGTAGTAGTTATATGTGTAATAACACTGACAAAACAAAACTTCTTAAATTCCCTCGACAAAAATGCTTGAGCGTTATCACTTACCAGAACCCAGAACTCCAAAGATGGAGGAAACCTTAGACAAATGTTAAGCAGTGGTCGCAACTCTGCTCACCCTACTCGGAAACAACCAAACAAAGCGAGAGATCACATTTACAAATCAGTAAATATTTATCAGGTTGCCCTCCATTGGGTGGGTGCACGCAACGACTGTGGTTATATTGGGTTAGATAGAGCAGCAATCAGTCGTAGAATTAAGTTGCTTTAATATGACATTTATAGTCACAACGCAGATCAGATTTCGACCTGTGTCAGGTCATTATCAATGCAGTGCAGATCAGATTTCGACCTGTGTCAGGTCACTATCAATGCAGTGCATTGATAATGACCTGACACAGGTCGAAATCCGATCTGCGTTGTGACTATAAATGTCATATTAAAGCAACTTAATTCTACGACTGATTGCTGCTCTATCTAACCCAGTAAATATTTGTTTCCCTGATAAGTAGAGGACCACGATAACCAATAAGTAGCTTTTCCTTGGGGCGTTGTGCCCTATCAGAACTCACCTTTCTTGGAATTTACATTAGGCTTAGCTGTAAGACACTCTTGGCATTGGCTAACCAATCGTCTCACTTCCTTATTTAAGTCCGGCCACTTTAAGTTCTCCGTAAATTTCAAAAGCGTCTTAAAGGTACCTAAGTGACCCCCAAAAGGGAATTCATGAAAATACTTAAATATGGCAGGATCTGATTCCTGGACAGTCAAGTTTCGGCCTTGCATCAGGACGGGTAGTATAAAACAAAATCCCCTTATTCACTTGAAATGCCGGCCGCGGTGGCCGTGCGGTTCTTGCGCTGCAGTCCGGAACCGCGGGGCTGCTACGGTCGCAGGTTCGAATCCTGCCTCGGGCATGGGTGTGTGTGATGTCCTTAGGTTAGTTAGGTTTAAGTAGTTCTAAGTTCTAGGGGACTTATGACCTAAGATGTTGAGTCCCATAGTGCTCAGAGCCATTTCACTTGAAATACACAACAATTTACGGCGGGTCCTCCTTATCACAAGTTTTGTACGGGCCTGTTTGGTGTCACAGTTTAAAATTTTCTCATTTACTGTACAGGAGTATCGCACAATTTGAGACAAGTTTACGTGCAATCTTCTTCAGATGAGCGCCTAATAAAGATGCGTGAGCTATCCAATTAAAAAAAAAAGCAATATCTTAACTAAAGAACAAATCTCCAGCATTGGAATTCATCCGGTGGTACACCAGATGGCTTACAAGGCCACAATCTTCCCTTATTATTTTATTTCACAAGTCAGCCTTCCTGGCAATGCATGACACATATCACTGCGTGACCAGATCTGAAACATAAATCAGTTACGACTAGTTCCACACAAGCACGCAAATGATGGGCCACACCAGGGCAAACTCCATGACAACCTTGTAACATGAACAGTTAAAACAAATAAATGGTCAGTCACGAAGTAGGGGAACTAATGGCGCCCCACACAAGCAGACTCAATTACAATTTTGCAAGATGAACAACTAAAACAGACTCTTGGGCAAGTACTCAGCTTCACGTGTCAATGCAACCAAGGCGCAGCGACAGTAAATATAACGGCTGTACAGATCTCCAACCGTTGCTTTAACCTCCGATCTTCTTCGGCCGACGGTATAGTAACGGCTGTACAGATCTCCAACCGTTGCTTTAACCTCCGATCTTCTTCGGCAACACCAGTATTGTCAATACAAAGGGGAGCTCCTTTCCGAATGACAACTTCCGAAACAACGTTTCTTGACTACAACTAGGCCAATAACGGTTCTCAATTACAGGTGCGGCCAAGTCGTCTTCCGGCACATACACTATGTGATCGAAAGTATCCGGAAACCCCCGAAAACATACGTTTTTCATATTAGGTGCATTGTGCTGCCACCTGCTGTCAGGTGCTCCATATCAGCGACCTCAATTGTCATTAGACATCGTGAGAGAGCAGAATGGGGCGCTCCGCGCAACTGACGGACTTCGAACGTGGTCAGGTGATTGGGTGTCACTTGTGTCATACGCCTGTATGCGAGATTTCCACACATCAAAAAATTCCTAGATCCATTATTTCCGATGTGATAGTGAAGTGGAAACGTGAAGGGACATTCACAGCACAAAATCGTACAGGCCGACCTCGTCTGATGACTGACAGCGACTGCCGACAGTTGAAGAGGGTCGTAATGTGTAACAGGCAGACATCTGTCCAGACCATCATACATGAATTCCAAACTGCCTCACGATCCACTACAAGTATTATGATAGTTAGGCGGGAGGTGAAAAAACTTGTATTTCATGGTCGAGCGGCTGCTCATAAACCACACATCACGCCGGTAAATGCAAAACGTAGCCTCGCTTGGTGTAAGGAGCGTAAACATAGGACGATTGAACAGTGGAAAAATGTTGTGTGGAGTGACGAATCACGGTACACAATGTGGCGATCCGATGGTAGGATATGGGTATGCCCGGTTAACGTCATCTGGCAGTGTTTGTAGTGCCAAGGGTAAAATTCGGAGGCGGTGGTGTTATGATGTGGTCGTGTTTTTCATGGAGGGGCTTGCACTCCTTGTTGTTTTGCGTGACACTATGACAGCACAGGCCATCATTGATGTTTTAAGCACCTTATTGCTTCCCACTGTTGAAGAACTATTCAGGGATGAAGGTTGCATCAGCACTTGTTCATAATGCATGGCGTGTCTCGGAGTGGTTACACGACAATAACATCACTGTAATGGACTGGCCTGCACAGAGTCCTGACCTGAATCCTACAGAACACCTTTGGAGTGTTTTGGAACGCCAACTTCGTGCCAGACCTCACCGACCGAGATCGATACGCCTCCTCAGTGCAGCACTTCCTGAAGAATGGGCTGCCATTCCCCAAGAAACCTTCCACTACCTGATTGAACGTATGCCTGCAGGAGTGGAAGACTAATGGTGAGCCAACACCATATTGAATTCCAACATTACCGGTGGAGGGCGGCACGAACTTGTAAGTCATTTTCAGCCAGGTGTCCGGATGCTTTTGGTCACTTAGTGTATATGGACTGCTCCCAGAACATGACGCCGCTTGCCATCTTCCTCGTGCCGCTGCTAACTCAAGACTCCTCCGGCGCCCGAACCACACCTCCTCGAGGACCACATTCGTACCATAAGCCTCTCTGACAAGGAGATTCCACCAGAGAGGCACAAAGTCGAAAAATACCAAACTTTGTGGAATGTTTCGACGCATGACACAACAAGGATCTGCCACCAAGTCTGTATCTCCGTATGCTGATTAATAAAGGAAAAAGTGGCGTGATTAACTAAACATTCTCTAGAAAAACTGATATTAAAAGACATACTGAGACCTATTGGACGTGTATTAAAGAAGGTGAGAATCATACCTGTTACACTATTATTTCCTCTCTCTTCAGACAGATAATAGTTTACCTGGAGAAGTCTTCCTGTCTCATTGACCGTAGGAGCCTCAGAAACTAGAACCTACAGCCTCCATTGCTCAGATAAACTTTCTCGTCTCCGTCCGATAAAGACTTTGATTCGAAACTAGTAAGTTAAGTGTGTAATGTTTGTGGAGACTGCTTGGAAGCCAGCGCTTTGACATCGCTGTTTATGGTAATTCTCTTCATGAACGTTGTTTCATTTAGAGTAAATGGCGGAAATTTTATAATTACTATAAGACAAAAGCCGGTGCGAATTACCACAGTGAACCTAGAAAAACCACTACGTGTATACTTTAATTCCGGGAACGTGAAAAGAATGTTGTACTGTAATACTCTAGCATAGCTCAAATAACTCGCTTCCGTAGCAATTTCCGTAGTTCTAACAATTGTGAAAGAATCTTTAAGGCTACAGTAGCGCCGAGATGTTCATCATGTGCGTTACAAGAAAATACATTTTGCAGGCTAAATTTATCCTTTGTTCTGGTGGTACAGGCGTAAACACGCGGAACTGCTGATCTTTAGAAGCTGGTAATATCAGAATGCGAGCCACCTGAAGGTATACGGCGCCGGCCGGCAGATTCAGAGCCGGCACCTCTCGGGGTCCCGCCATCGTAACTCTGGCTGCATTGTACCGTCGCAGAGCCCGACTCTGCATTTATGACGTCGGATTTTACAGCCGCGCGCCCCCGACCCCAAGTAAATTGTGTGGGCGTGCCATAGCGGAGGATAAAACTGGCGGGCAGAAAGTCGCTCCGACGCAACCTGTTTATTCTTTCCAAGTCATGAAATGATGAAAATAGTGCGAGATTTACGGTGCAGGATACATTGGGCTATCATCCTTCCGAGTTTTGGTCGATGTAAAAATGTAAATGTCGAACTGCATTGTTTGCTAGGAATTTCATTACCGATATAGCTAGTCAGAATTTATACTACGTACGTTTAGTGATCATCGAGTATACAGGGTATATCAAAAAGAATCATTCAATTTTAAAAAATGGAAACTACAGTACTGGCCATTAAAATTGCTACACCAAGAAGAAATGCAGATAATAAACGGATATTCATTGGACCAATATATTTTACTAGATCTGACATGTGATTACAATTTCACGCAGTTTGGGTGCATAGATCCTGAGAAATCAGTACCCAGAACAACCACCTCTGACCGTAATAACGGCCTTGATACGCCTGGCATTGAGTCTAACAAGAGCTTGGATGGCGTGTACAGGTACAGCTGCCCATGCAGCTTCAACACAATACCACAGTTCATCACGAGAAGTGACTGGCGTATTGTGACGAGCCAGTTGCTCGACCACCATTGACCAGACGTTTTCAATTGGTAAGAGATCTGGAGAATGTGCTGGCCAGGGCAGCAGTCGAACATTTTCTGTATCCAGAAAGGCCCGTACAGGACCTGCCACATGCGCTTGTGCATTATCCTGCTGAAATGTATGATAACATTTTGAGTTTCCACATTTGACGAAACTTCCTTGGGGTGGTGATGCCCTACAAGCGAAACAAGATGTGAGGCATCGTCTTTTTAATTCAACCTATATTTTGTGCACAGTCGCGGGCTCAATATGTCAGTTTTTGACAAAATAGAGTCAACGGTGGCATATTGAACACCTGTGAAAAGATATGAAAAAAGAACTTATTGAGTTTTCCGTTCCATCATAAAACAAAATTCGTTCCATACGTTTAGTAGTTTCAGAAATATAGACGTGCCAAATCGGATGTGCCTTTTTGATGCACCATGTATTTCTGAGCAAAGAGCAGGGATACGAATATTTATGCCATTACAGATAGTATGTATTACATTAGTTTTGTAAAGAGGTAGGGAAACAAACGTTTCTCGAAACTGATTCAGTAGTTGACATACAGCTTGATACGTAAAACAGTGTTTATGTTTGAATAAATAACAATAACGTTAAATATATTGGTTAGTAACTAATTTATCAAATTTGATGCACAGTGAAATATCAAATATAAAATAAATAAATAATAGATGGAAACTTTGATGCTACAAATCCTGTAAGACGATAAAGGTAAGAAACAATATTAGCTTCCCTCAGCACTAAATACAAGCTATATTCGTAAGGACAGAAATTTGGATTCCATCTGATCAGTTGCACAAATCTGAATAGCACATGACGATCAGTCTTACTTACTGGGGCTCACTCACTGGGCGACAATTGACCTTCGCTTCGCACAAGTTGTAACCAGCAAACTTTCCAGAGACGTTTAGAGCACGTGTCAAAGTCTCTACATCGATCCAGCCCAGTCCCTAAACAAAGAGAGGCGGTAAAATAGAATTAAAACTTCGGTTCCAGTCACTGATTCGGGTTGCTTATAGAATTACAGGCTCAATAGTACTAGGAACGGGTGCTCACCCATTTATTAAAAAGATGATGGATTTAATTCACTTAGTTACGCATTAAAAGTAATTTTCTCGAGCCATTTGTAGCCACAGATAGCTTGAATGAGTACAGGACTACCAAACGGTGGGGACGGAGGAATTTCTGGATTCAGCTATCAGTTAATACACCACTTTCACAAAGTGGCGCAGACCTGCGGAAGATCCGGGGGCCCTTTGGTCTCAAGAACTCGGCTGAAAGTCTAAGCGACCGTCGGCATTCTCGCTCCATCACATGTTGGCAGTACCGACCTTTCGCTGTCGGAGGAAGCATACAGTGTGCGAGGACCCTAGTTTACAGGCCTACTGAGAATCACCCACTCACTCGCAGTAACTGGCAGTGTTTCGTGGGCTCAGTTCGCTACAGTGCTTAGTAGACTCATTACGTGGCAGTGCTCTGTAGACTTTATTTTTTGACAAACAGTCGAGGGGCTGTATCCCTGGTATTGCGCTTCATGTGTTCATTTCCAGTGCCACGGTAGCAACCAGGCATAGTTACGCTTAGTTTTCACCAAGTCAATCGCCGTAAAGTTCTCATAGCAAAGCCAACCGTGTTTAGGATGCTAATATTTTGTCTGCACCTTGAGAGATCAGCCTCACGGTTATATCAGTGTTAATTCGGTAGTCTTTGTCACGATACCCCTATCTGTGTGAAAGCAGGGAGTTCCCACTCATGGTTCTTCACTATAACCTGTGCTTCGAATCCTAGAGTTTATCTTTGTTAAGCTGCATCAGAATTATCTCCAGGGTCTGGAATAGTTACCTTTATCTTTGTTCTTATTTTATGTCTCTCCATGAACTGGTCGATTGGTCAACAGCAAGCCTACGGATCGCCTGTGTAGTCTGGAAGTGGGGACTGGATAGTTACCCCCTATTTGTATCGACACTGCCTCTCATTTCATTGTGTTTACGGGAAAATATCTGACTTTCTTTTAACTGCTTTTTACTGATCTGTGGTCTCCTCTTCATTAACTAATTAATTTCAATCAGCAATCAAAATTACTACAGTACGTGAAGAACTCTCCAAATCCATTATGGGCTAGAGAGCAGCAGATCATCGCGTCAGATTCTTCTAATCTGATGGTAGGGAAGACTTTGAGTGGCAGAACTCATTTATTCCTTTTCTTTTCGATCGCTTGAAAGCCGAAAGAAACAAGCAAGATACGAGGTCATGATGTTTCGAGGGATTTTCTCCAGTCCGTGCACGGTCGCCAAATTTAAGGTTCGGAACAATACTCGTTAGTGGCATCCACGTGGTCCAGGTGATATACGATGTACTAAAGCTCGATGTATTAATTTACGTCACAGTCAGGCAAGCAGATGTTTATTAGTGTGGCTGAATAACATCTCCTACTTTCCTATGCTTGCGAAAGGGTTACCATATTCGGTTTTAACTGCGAGATAAGGCTGATTAGCCGCAACTGTTACTCCGCTGGTTTGGGCATAGTAACACTCATGTTACAATGAGCCCATAGGAGCAGTTATACTACACTGCGGGATTTAACTTTCCAGTGAGTACTGATGTGTCGGCAGCTGGGCCAACACCTTGTAGATGTGGCTTAAAAGGCACGCTAGACTAACGCAGACGGGCGTGAAGTACTGGAACAGGATACGTAATTAATGCTATGAAGAAAAGTACGTAGCTGGTATAATACTTATCTTTAATTTCTCATTGCGGTACATCGCACAAAGGAGACTTTAATTACACTCACTGTAAGGCTAATGGCGCCTTGCTAGTTCGTAGCCATTAACTTAGCTGAAGGCTATTCTGTCTCTCGGCTAATGAGAGAGAAAGGCTTCGTACGTCTAGTCGCTAGCTCTGTCGTCCGTACAACTGGGCTGAGTTCGAGTCAGTCTCTCGAGACCTGCCTTGTGGTGGCGCTAGGTTTGCGATCACACAGTGGCGACACGCGGGTCCGACATGTACTACAGGACCGCGGCCGATTTAAGCTACCACCTAGCACGTGTGGTGTCTGGCTGTGACACCACAAGTACCTTAGACGACTCCGTAATTTTAGAAATTTCATAAGTGCAACAGTCATACTAATTTAGCCTAACGCGTAATTTTTCCACGGGAACAGTACAGTTCGTTTTCACTTTAAGATATCTCGCTACTTCCATTCTCTCTAACGAAACGTTCAACAGATGCATTTCCGCTCTGCAAGTTGACACAGGGTTGGAGTGGTTAAAACAAAATCGTATTTTCAGAGGTTCTCTTCCGGTGTCTGCAAACGACACGTAAGACCATTTTCGCATCTCTCCGCATTATGAACGTAACCGTTTCAATACGACCACAGTTTTTGCTTTCAAATGTACTACTGGCGTCAATGATAACCAAATTCGATAACACATCCACTTCCTGCACTCGTCAAACTTTCGAAACTAGAGCAACTACAGATATTTTTAAACCTCTGGTGGCCGTGCGGTTCTAGGCGCTTCAGTCTGGAACCGCGTGACCGCTACGGTCGCAGGTTCGAATCCCGCCTCGGGCGTGGATGTGTGTGATGTCCTTAGGTTAGTTAGGTTTAAGTAGTTCTAAGTTCTAGGGGACTGATGACCACAGATGTTAAGTCCCATAGTGCTCAGAGCCATTTGAACCATTTTTTAAACCTCTGGTCTTTTAATGTATCCACACTGAAATTAGGGATTGGTTGGCTTTTAATGATTTAAACAATAAAATGCTCCATCACTTGCTTTTTCTTAAGCACACCACGACGATTTTCAGGAATTTATTCCTATTTTCAAGTGCTGTGGGAGTTAACCTTAGCACTTGTAAGTATGAGTAAATTACCGAAACCTGTCGTGCTCTGCTATACTGGGGCTGCACATCATTGTTTAATTTATAACAGACATATTATTACACGGAAGTATGTGACCTTACAAACGTTTATTCAATCATTTATCATGTCAAGATCGCCTAATGCCTACAATTTCACATCACCGGTTTCGACAATTTAGTACAATCTTCAGATGTGATTAATCCACTAATGCCGCGCGGTCTGAGGGCGCCTTGCCACAGTTTGCGCGGCTCCCCCTTGGAGGTTCGAGTCGTCCATCGGGCATGTGTGTGTGTGTGTGTCGTCCTTAGCGTAAGTTAGTTTAAGCTATATTAAGCAATATATAAACCTAGGGACCGATGACCTCAGAAGTTTAGTCCCATAGGAACTTACCACAAATTTCCCGATTTCTACATCTCTCTGAGTATGCTGATGACACTTTCTTCCTAGCCCTCTATCCCACTCTCCAGGATTAACAACTGTCCCTCCCGGTCTATCTCAAATAATTCACCTCTCTGTACAACCTACGGTTCCACAAGGAAACTCATCTAAAAACCAGGCTAGAATTACAGAATGAACCACCTACAGTTTCTACCCCACAATCTTTACCCTACCATTCACGAATGTCCTGTCCATTTAACTAACACATTACAATATCTTGAAATAACGCTTGATCTCCAGCTAGCATGGTAAACATCACCTATTAGCCATTCAACAGAAAGCCAACAATAGACTAAAGTTACTAAGTGGCCCAATACTGCGTTTGTTTCCTTCTGCATCTATAAATCTCTAATCTGACCCATCCTCAGGTGTGCAAATGAAGTACGTATTTCCATTCACCCAAATTTATATCACACACAACAGATCCTAGAAGACCATGTGCTCTGCCTAGCCTTTTAAATCTGCCATACACAAATTTTCTATCAGCTTATAAAATTTTCCATCCCACTGTTCGATATTGAACACCTCCAAACATCCTACATTACTTTCAAACTTGACTCTAACCATCACCTACTTCCCTCCCTGCTGTCTTATCCTAGTATTCTGCTGTGACTATACCAAAACATTGCTTCAACTACTCACCTACACTCTCTCCACATTCTATCCTAAGATATTTTAATCACATTCCCCTACCCGACCATGAAATCCACTGAGATAACTATCCATCCTGTCACATCCAGCAGAACTGGCCTCCTCTTTTCTTGTTAAAACTCCCATCGTTACCACTTCCCGAAACCACATCCTAAGGCCTTATTCAGAACCTAATCCCTTATCGCTCTCCCACATTTCTCAATCAAACATCCGTCCGCATAAAATACTTCCAGTCCTAAGATACCCTTAGCATTAGTAAGTTACATCAACTTCATTCATCTGAAGAAATCTTTTACGTACTCATAAAATCGGCTATTTATTTTTTAGGATGAAAACTAACGAACAGTAATTTATTTTGTGAAATCATAGAGTTCATCGTTTAAATGATGTAATATAAATTTATTTTAAAATTGTTTGGTTGAAGATTGCCGAGTTGTTGTGGATTGTATACATCATTAGTGTATACTCTACAACGTGTTGTGGCCACGTGGTGACAACACATTGCTCATTATAGACTCCATATGTATGCAATCCATGACAACTAGTATTAAAGGGGTTCTACGATGAATGGACCAAGAAATGAAAGAACTCTTTAGGTTTATAATGAACCTAAGGTTGACGTAAGCGTTACACCGAAACTAGTCGTTTGAAATAAATTTCTTTGATTATGTGACTATAGTGGTTCGTTTTCGTTATTTAAACGTGAAATATTCGCAAGCTCAAAACAGTTTACAGTTGAGAATGCCAAACTAGATATCTGTATAAGCGAGATAAAGAGTAGAAAGTCATGTTCCTTTCAGTCGTAATTTAGAAATTGTAGCGGAAAAAATCAAATTCAGTATTAGACCATGTTTAGAACTCGTGATAGTTAAAGTCCCCTCGATAATTACAGTACTCCAGTGGCCGTTTACCACCCAAAATTTATCACCTTCAAGACTGAATATCACTAGTTGCCTCAGGTACTGCGACGGATTTTTACGTGCGTGCGTGCGATGCTCCAATTGCGACGGATTATACGTTGCTGTTGCTGCAATGCAATTTCTTTTATAATTTTTGTTCACCTACCTCTTTATAGCGGTAGATCATCGCACGTAAACTCCTGACTGCAGCTACTTACGAGATCACAGAAAAGCAGTGTTGAGGAAACTGTAACCTCATAGCTACACGCCGGAGGCCGTTATAAGTAAAATTTGCTGAAAATTGTCAATGTACTTTAAAGAAATGATTCGGAAAGGGGATGTCACTCGTACTTTAAACATGAAGTTCAAATTTAAACCTTCAATAGATCTTTATTGCCGTTAAGCAAGATCATCAGCCCACATTTACGAAAATTACTAAAGTTTCTGCTCACAGTTATCACCATACCTAAAACAGCCAGAACTTTTACCTTCCAAAATTCCGAAACCAATTACTTGTAACACAGTCAATGATCAGCCAATTACTTCTACACACGATATTCAGTGGTTGTCTTTAGTTAAAGTTTATGCTCGCCATAAAATACTCAGTAAGAATATACTCAGTACCACCACGCTATATAATTCAAAGTTCACTCGCGATTTTCGTCGGAACGAATTATCACAACACTCAAAAGTTTTCATAAACAGTTTCTGGTCGCAACCAGATACCATTAACACTGGACCATAACTCGGAAGTCATCCCAAGACTTCATCTTACACATAATGCGAAATGTCACATCCAGCATAACCGCCTCCAATCAAAGCTAGCTCGCGACTCCCTCTCTCACTCTCCCACGCTCAAAACTATATCTCCTCGCTAGGGGCCAACTGTCTCGCTTCTCATTGGCTGTCAGCACTTACGACCAATGAGAACTCACTTCTAGGCCGCGGCTCGCGCCAAAATCTAGCAAGCACCAACCACTGCTCTAGGCTCACTGACGTCATCAAATTAAGTAACACAAAACTCTCTAATTAAATAAACAAAACAAAATGAACTATAAGCTATACTCTACATCCGGAAATTTATTATGTAGTCGCGAATGTCATGGCTGTCTTATACATAAGCATACATACTTGGACATCCTACATTCACTAGTAGGGGAACCACAAGTGGAATCGTTCCCACGTTACAGAGTTGGAACACTTTCCAGTTCCTGTAGAGAATTACATGAATGATTTTTTTAATAATGCCGAACGTCCCACATACTCTCACGCACGCACTCTCAATCACACGCACCATAACACACAATACACATATTTACTTAGAATTCTTGAAATTATTATTATAGAAAAGTCACAGAGGTTTTCTGAAACTAAAAACTTTCCAAATTTATATATGAACACTGAAAGTGTTATCAGATCATAGTCACTGAAGATGAACTATTACATCACTGTATTTATTTAAATTCTTGACTGTCGGAAAATTACGTTTTTTATGGAATTTTACTAACTTCCAAAATACAACTATTTTTGATCTCAGACTTTGACATATTGTTTGTTTTTACAACAGAAGCATGTACATCAAATATGATGTTCCTCAGGTTATTCCTTTATTAGTTATTAATATTTTTAGTTTCGTATAATGTAAGTGGACTGCCAGCGCTACTCCACTGCTTTCATACGCGCAGCTGCAACAGATGGTCGTGACTTCAGTCTGCAGGACACAACTCGTCCGTTACTGACCCTATAATACTCTACCGGCTTACATTGCAGCCCACATACATTCTGAAGTAAAGCTTTTAATAGAGAAATGGGCTATCACGAACTAGTTGCGACGCCACAGTACGTCTGCCTTATTCCAGCTCTGGGAACTAAGTGTATGTCTCCAGCACCCTTCTCGTCCCTACTCCAGTAGTATTCCGCCATTGCCCCATTCCTTTTGGCTGGAGGCCATCCTAACCAAAATATTCAGTATTATTTGCTTCTAAACCCTTGCTTTGAGTTGACCACCTTTTGCATTAAACTAAGATATTACTAAAATATGTAATAAATGAAATGTTACTAACATTTGGTCCTATTCAGACCATTTACCGGAACAAAAAAAAGTGCGAATATGCTCCTGCTTAAAAGACTCTTCCTGCCTCATTCCACGTTCCTCAGCACCTTTAAAAATTTGGCAAGCAAGCATAGTCGCACACTTTTTAACATGTGACTCACCTCTCACTCGCACAAGCTCCCCTAACCGTAACTCGCTCATACCCACCTGTGAACCGCTACAAGTCACTCATCCACATACACTCTCAGTTGCCCATTCTGACTCACTCTTGCAGCCCAACTCATTGTCATTATCTCTTTGTGTCCCTCTAAGAGTGACTGTCTCCTGTCTCACAGCCACAGCCTTCTTCGCTCTGTCC
The DNA here is from genome assembly GCF_023898315.1 of Schistocerca nitens. NCBI lineage: Eukaryota > Metazoa > Arthropoda > Insecta > Orthoptera > Acrididae > Schistocerca > Schistocerca nitens. Next base: position 332,363,838 of record NC_064621.1, read on the forward strand.
TACTAATACTGTCTCGAATCACTGTCATTGTCTCTCTCTCGGTTTCTCCTACTGCCACTGCCTCATTCATTCCCACTGCATCTGTCTTTTGTTACTGTCACTGCCTCTCTCTTCCTCGTTATCATTGTCATAGACTCTGTCTCTCATTATCACTGGCTCTCATCTACTTCCACTTTCTCCTCCTCTCTGTTCTTCATCCGCTACTTCTCCACCACTTACTTCGGGTTTACCTGCCTTCAGAAGATAGAGCAGCCGCGAGGCTGAATTGGCGTCGAAACACATTTTTAAAAGTGCTGAAAAAAGGTGCGTGGGTGGCACTGAGGGTGTTGCCGAAAAAGCATAAACACCCTTTGTAGCTTCAGATCATGTTCAAATTTCTTCGAATGTATACGAAATTGCGGTCGCATTACACTTCAAAGACGTCAGATCACTTTCAATGGGGTTGGAGCCCTACGATGTCCATAGATTAGGGTTGAAACGCCCAGGGGGTGGCAGCTGTACTTAGCTTTGTCAAAAACGTAGTACTGTTCCTCATCGCAGTGCGAACTGTCGTTTACGACAGCGAAATCTATAGGAATCAACACCCCAAGAGAAGGGGTGCTTTCATGGACGCCCTTTACGCTATCACATGAGGATTCTTTGCGTCGATGCTGAGCAGTGGCATGTCTGTTTCCCTTGTTCACTCATAAGAAAACCACGTGATTTCCAGGCTGAGTGTCAACTGTTCTGACTTCCATCGCAGAGGTGTCAAAAGAAGGGGTGAAATGTGGGTAAGAAAGGGTGTGACGACCTTACCCTCGTTGGACACGTCCACGGTGGCGTTTGGCAGAATTGAGGTGAAATTTAGTGTTAGTGTGACGTTGGTAACTCGCATGAACTCCTGAGCTGTGGCCTCTGTTTCCGCATTTGTCTACCCTTGTTGGTTGAAGCGCCGCCGAACCCGAGGGTGAAGGATTGTTTTGTACCATTACAGAAGAAGGTTTTAGCCACTTTTGAACCAAATGTATCCTTTAATTTTTTTTATTTTTATTTTTTTTATTTTATTTTATTTTTTTTATTTTTTTTATTTTTTTTTTTTTTTGGCGCACTAGATCTGCTGCCACTGGGGCTTCACTTCGTAATGAGGTGAAGTGATTAAGTCAACACAAACAGCGAGAGCTCAAGCGAAGAAAATCTCTGCACCGATCAGGGAGCGACACTAAGCACTAGACCATGCGGACTCCATATGGTAAAGGGGCGTAGGGGAGTCTCTCTCTCTCTCTGCGTGGAACAGTCCACCTGCATATCTGAATGAATTGCACAGCTGATGTGTGGTGGACCAGTCTTCGATTTTCGGTGCTACCAGGGATTTTTCCACGGTAGGAGGACTGAAACTGGGTGGACTCATCCTCTAGAAGTTGCTTGAGTGAGAAGTAGCGGCACGAGATCTGCTAACCGGATAATAACCCGGAGAACGGTGTACTGACCCGTGCACCACCACACCGCATGCCATTGACGCCATTGGCTGAGAATGATACGACGTTCGATCGTATTTGATTAGCCCGTCTATGGCCAGAACTGCAGTGCTTGTTCGCTAGGCGCAGAGTGGGTCACACAACAGCCTTCTTAGTTGTGCACCACTATACCTTATTTTAAGCCGAAGAGACTTCTTCCTTCTCTTGTCCCTTTGCCCCACATTAGTGCAGGGTCAGTACAGTTACTTACGAATGTAGCATGGTTAATTTAAGCGATGGCCGGAAGTTCTTCCTGTCACCACCCAGTTACACATCCCACGACAGAACGTGTGTGCCCCAACTGTTTGCGTGAAGCGTCATTCATGTGGCTGTGAGCGAAAGTTTTATTAATGTTTGTGGAACGTGTAATTAAGGCTAGACATGGGTTTTAGCCCATTATTCACGTAGTGGGATATGTGAAACTGCATAAGAACGACATCCAGGCTAACCGTATACCGACCCTCGTCGTTAATCTGCCGAGCAGATTCGATCCGGAGCCATCGCACCTCCCCATCCCGGAAAGGGCGTTTTAAGATGCACTGCAATTCAGGCGCGTACTTTCTAAGCCAAAGAGAAGGTGAGAGTCGAGCAAATTGGCCATAATGGGCAAAATCTGCTATGGGGTCCTGGTGGCTACTAAGTGGTTGCATGGTACGGGATATTATTCTCCCTGAAAGGTCCAGTCATCTACGAAATCCCACCTGTTTCCTGTCTCGCTCCACACAGTTACAATGACCTGCTTGGTTCAAATGGTTGAAATGGCTCTAAGCACTATAGGACTTAACATCTGAGGTCATCAGTCCCCTAGAACTTAGAGCTACTTAAACCTAACTAACCTAAGGACGTCACACACACCCATGCCCGAGGCAGGATTCGAACCTGTGACCGTAGCAGCAGCGCGGTTCCGGACTGAAGTGCCTAGAACCACTCGGCCACAGCAGCCGGCGACCTGCTTGGATTTAGTTACTATGATGTAAGTTGAGTGATCAATTTGTGTATTTATTGTGGTGAGGGCATGTGGCTTATGCCTTTTTAATGAAAGTGTGTTGAGTCATATTTGTAGTTACTGAAATTTCGATCATGCTGTTAGAGGGTATACACTTTTGTGTAGCGGCGTCAATCTCGGCAGTGGCTTCTGGCAGCTCTGTGTTGGAGGAAGAAACGTAACAGCAGCGGCCAAAAGAAGGGCTCCGTTGCGATACTCATAGCAAGTCATCATAAGAGTTCCCCCCCTAGCCGCAAATAAAGAAAGCAAAGAAAAATAACGTGGAATTAAGGAAAAGCGGTAAGCAGCCGAAAAGAACAAAGGGAGTAAAAAGAAGAGTTGGAAGAGCAGGAAATCCAACAGTAGAAGAGCTCTTTTCGACGAGAGTGATGAACACAGTGTGAATGAACGGAAAAAAAGTTTAAACTCAAAGCCACAATAGTAGCAGATTTAGTGTCTCTAGTACTGCCACTGCGCCCGTGAACTGTGTACAGGAAGAGAAAAGTTCGAATTTTATTTGCGAAAAATGTAAATAATTTAATTCTTATCACGTTTTACAGTAGAATATACTTACTTGCTCGTCAAAAGAGTTTTTATCCCTTCTTCATTAGTTTTAAGCTAAGTGGCCGCAATGGCCACTCATGTCGGCAAAGTGCTCAATTAGTCACTTCGTGAAAATTGAGTTGTTTAAAGTACTTAACACAGCCCTAAGACACTTAAACTATTCGATATTATACATAAGCAGTTGTAGAATGCAATCACTGATTTCTACGTGTTTTCGTCTACTACCACACATCTTAAAACATAGGAATACCTTTCCTTAGCCTGGCCATTTTTCCTGGCACCTCCTCCTCGCTTTTTTTTAAGTCACTGGTTTTCTGACTGGTTTTATGCGGCCTGCCTCGAATTCATCTCCTGTGTGTACCTTTTTATCTCAGAGTAGCACTTTCAACCTAGGGCTTCAATTTTTGCTACATATATATTCCAGTCTCTGTCGTCCACTACAGTTTTTACCCTGTCAGTTTATTCCCTGATGTCTTAATACATGTACTGTCATCGTGTACCTTCTTCTTCTTTATCTGTAGCACCATATCTCTATTCCGGTTTTCCTAAGGTCCATGTGTCACTACCATTCGATGTAGTGCTCCAGGCGTACATTCTCAGGAATGGCTACATCAAATTAAGATCTACGTTTGATGCTAGCAGACTTCTGTTGTCCAGGAATGCCCTTTTCGCCACTGGTAGTCTGCATTTGATGTGCAAAAATGGCTCTGAGCACTATGGGACTCAACTGCTGTGGTCATCAGTCCCCTAGAACTTAGAACTACTTAAACCTAACTAACCTAAGGACATTACACACATCCATGCCCGAGGCAGGATTCGAACCTGCGACCGTAGCAGTCGCACGGTTCCGGACTGCGCGCCGAGAACCGCGAGACCACCGCGGCCGGCTGCATTTGATGTCCTCCTTGCTCTTCCGTCATTGGTTATTTTGCTGCCTCGGTAGTAGAATTTCTTAACTCCATCTGTTCATCAATCCTAATGTTAAGTATCTCGCTGTTATAGTTACCCTACTTATGATTACATTCGTCTGTCTTCGATTTACTGGTAATCCATATTCTGTACTCATTAGACTATTCATTTCGTTCAGCAGATCATGTAATCCTTCTTCACTTTCACTGAGGATAGCAATGTGATCGGAGAATCGTGTCATTGATATCCTTTCACCTTTAATTTTAATTCCGCTATTGAAACTTTCCTTTATTTCCAGAGGGTGATAGAACATCTTTTAAGACACCAGGGAATAACCTCCATAGCTCCAGAAGGGGCTGTAGAGGGTAAAAACTGTAGAGGAAGAGACGGCCAGTGTGGCCGAGCGGTTCTAGGCGCTTCAGTCTGGAACAGCGTGACCGCTACGGTCGAAGGTTCGAATCCTGCCTCGGGCGTGGATGTGTGTGATGTCCTTAGGTTAGTTAGGTTTAAGTAGTTCTAAGTTCTAGGGGACTGATGACCTCAGATGTTTTTTCACTCTTCGGTATATTGTTCTTATTAGCGACTTGGATTACTCTTCCCCGCAGGTGTCAATGACATTTGGTGATGGAGTGTGAGATGAAATTAGACGAAATGGATGAATCCAGATAACAGAGCCTGAGACAGTTTCTTCCAGGGCAAAGTTTGAAGTTATCTTGCTGGAGGCGCTCCCAGACGTTTCTCGATAACTCTACATAATTACCTAGAAACCAAATGTACATGCATGTCAGTGGCTGATTTGCGGCGAATTAGGAAACAGTATTTCTCAGCGTAATATCATCCAGGAAGTGGCACTCAAAAGACTAGTAACGGGCAATTCCGTACATCGACGAAAATTTCCCGACCGTACCTATGTGGGCGAAGTTAAAAGACTGAGCAGTGAAGAAAAGAGCCTGGAACACCTGCCTCTGCAGCGGGGCAATATGCGGAACGGGGAATTCCGACGCAATCTGCGGGAACGGTTCCGCCTACCGGCTTACCCGGCGATCGCCTCGTTGCTCCGTTCGCGTACCTGCCAGCCAAGGCAAAAAGGGAAGCCCGTGGAGGACCGAGTGCGGGCCGCGCCGGGTTATAAATTTCCCGCAGCCTCGGCGTCCGTGTCCGGGCCGCTCGAATGGAGGGCGAGTCGCGGGTCCGTGGCGTGCTGGCGTTTAATATCCGGATGAGTTACGGCGGGGCCCGTGCTTTTACTGCGGGCGCGCGTTTTAAGAGGCGAGCGGCCCAACCGTGCAGCCTTATCTCACGCAGTAATGGCCGCATTTACGGCCTCCCGAATGTGTAGGGGGCGGTGGCGGGGTTTGGAGCGGGGGAGCAGTGGGGGAGGAGGGGGAAGGACAGGAGGACGGAGAAGGCGGAAGGAGGAGTGCAGTTGGGGGGCTGCTGATGGACGGGGAACACGCCGGGGCCTCCGAAGCTGACAGTCTCATTCGTATTCTCAACTGCGGGTGAGCTATGCGCAAATACTTGAGTGGGTGACACTTGCCAGGTGGTCCACAGCAGCTTGGTGTCAGTGCGCTGTGCCCTGACAGCTATGAATTTCTTGATAAAAGGCTTTTGAACCAGTTGCATGCTGTACAGGATAGCTAGAAACATCTTTCATAAACTTGATTCTGGACGTCATTAACGAATATACGAACATCTGCAATAGATTCCCAGATATGTGAGTGGCTCGAATACTTCTTAAGCTGAACGGAACGGACAGTGTCTTGAAAGGAGGATATAAGATAAACATCAACAAAAGCTGACGGAATTAGATCAGGAAATGATACACTTAAAGTAGTATAGGAGTTATGCTATTTGGGGAGAAAAATAACTGATGATGGTCGAAGTAGAGAGAATATAAAATGTAGACTGGCAATGGCAAGGAAAGCATTTCTGAAGAAGAGAAATTTGTTAACATCGAGTATAGATTAAAGTGTCAAGAAGTCGTTTCTGAAAGTATTTGTATGGAGTGTAGCCATGTATGGAAGTGAAACGTGGACGATAAATGGTTTGGACAGGAAGAGAATAGAAGCTTTCGAAATGTGGTGCTACAGAAGAATGCTGAAGATTACATGGGTAGATCACATAACTAATGAGGAGGTATTGAATAGAATTGGGGAGAAGAGGAGTGTGTGGCACAACTTGACTGGAAGAAGGGATCGGTTGGTAGGACGTGTTCTGAGGCATCAAGGGATCACCAATTTAGTATTGGACGGCGGCGTGGAGGGTAAAAATCGTAGGGGGGGGAGACCAAGAGATGAATGCACTCAGCAGATTCAGAAGGATGTAGGTTGCAGTAGGTACTGGGAGATGAAGAAGCTTGCACAGGATAGAGTAGCATGGAGAGCTTCATCAAACCAGTCTCAGGACTGAAGACCACAACAACAACACACTGCTTTAGTCTTGAGTGTCCCGGAGAATTGTGAGAAGACCGCTTTTATTTTGTATAAACTTAAATGATTTGGCGAGCAGGGCGGGCACCAATATGCAATCTACTAATGATGCTGTGGTGTACGGGAAGGCGTCAAAGTTGATTAACTATAAGAGGATTCAAGATGACTCAGACAAAATTTCTAGTTGGTGTGATGGATGGCAGCTAAATCTAACGTGCAAAAATATAAGTTAATACGGATGGATAGGAAAAGCAAATCCGTATTGTTTGGATACAGCATTACTACTATACTATTTGACACAGTCACGTCGTTTAAATATATGGGCGTAACGTTGCGGTAGGGTAGGCGTACAGTCGACCTTATTAGGAGAATCTTAGGAAAATATGGTTCATCTCTAAGAGAAACCTCAGTAGGACACTATTGCGACCCACTGTTGAGTATTGCTTGAATGTTTGGGAACCGAACCAGGTAGGATTACGGAAAGGTATCCAAGTAATTCAGATGCGAACTGTTACCGGTAGGTTCGAATAAACACAACTTTTACGGAGTTGCTTCGGGAACTGAAATGGGAATCAATGGATGGAAGGCGACGTTTGTTTTGAGGGCATTGCTGAGAAAATTTAGGAAACTAGTATTTGAGGCCGACTGCAGAACGACTCTATTGCCACTTACGTACATTTCGCGTAAGGACGATGAAGAATAAATTTGACAGACTGGGGCTCTAACGGAGGTATGTAGGTAGTCTTTTTTTGTCTCGCTCTGTTTGTAGGTGGAGCAGGATGTGTAGATGTAGGCTAGATCAAAACATTACTAAAAGTTCATGTGAACGTGAATCCGAAATTCCTTCGTTATGGAGGCATAAAAGAAATTCACTCCAGTGAATCCTAGCTATGTAACTTACCTCAATTTCCCATCTCTAGTTCCAGTGCTTGCTTGCAGTTGGTCATGGCATTTGTCTTGTTTTGTGTGATTGTCGTTTGTTCAGTTTCACAGTAACTTCCATCATACCACAGCGATGTATTCAGTGTCTAATTGACGGATACGCGCTACAGTAGGCCTAAGAGTTCTGAGTATCGATGCTGCACGTCAACTTGGTGCTGAATGCTTCCATGGGAGGCTGTAATCTTGTGCAACACTGAAACTTCCTGGCAGATTAAAACTGTGTGCCCGACCGAGACTCGAACTCGGGACCTTTGCCTTTCGCGGGCAAGTGCTCTACCAACTGAGCTACCGAAGCACGACTCACGCCCGGTACTCACAGCTTTACTTCTGCCAGTACCTCGTCGACGAGGTAGAGCACTTGCCCGCGAAAGGCAAAGGTCCCGAGTTCGAGTCTCGGTCGGGCACACAGTTTTAATCTGCCAGGAAGTTTCATATCAGCGCACACTCCGCTGCAGAGTGAAAATCTCATTTTGTGCAACACTGTTTGCACAACTCCAGCAAGGCTTCCGAGGGACAGGCTTATTTGAAAAAGGATTGTCGTACCAGACGAAAATACACTCATTGTCACAATGGTGAGTTCTTTTACTTTGCACCGGGAGAAGTCCGATAGGAACTATAACGCATAAAATATGAGTTCACTTTATTACAATATAGATAAGAAGACCTACTTAGCTTTGACAGTCCGTTTCCATAGGAATGCCATGAGTATCTACAATGGTCTCTGCAAATTAACGTATCATTTTATACAGACAAATCTCTCACTCACAGTACATTTAACAAATACTTTAAAGCGGGCTTCTGACAGGTACATAGAGCACACAGCTGGCCTACTGGAAGACGACGCTGTCGTCTTAGTCGATGACTGCGGACTGGGCTGCGCAGTACTATGCTCGGCCGTAAGTACATCTGTTGCAGCCGCGTAGCGAAACGTTTCTGGGCGTGGTTACACCAGTTTCGCTCATCCTCGATGCGGCTTGCACTGACTATTTTCTCTTGTGGTTGCGCTGCGAGGTACCTGCCTCGCTTTTGCATCTCGCTCTTCGGACACCTCACAGAGTTACAGACGGTGAGGGGGCCCACAATGTACGGACGCCCGAGCTTGAAACAAAGTTTCTTCGCACAGTGGATGAAATTACCAACAACGTGAACGAGGAGCACTGCTATAAGGAGAGGTGTTAACCACATGACTATCTGGAGCATTCTGCATGAAGATCTTCTGTACCCATATCACCTTCTGTGGCTGCAAGAATTAAATGATTAAGAGGGTAGTATACTGTTTTTATGCAGTTCTTACCTTGTATCTTATTCCCTGATGAGGCTGGGATTTCACGTGACAGGATCTTCAGTTATCGTACCGACCACGTCTGGCCTTCTGAAAACCGCCATGACGTGCGACAAGACAGATATGAAAAGAGCTTAAGACTCAACATGTGGGAGGAATCATTAGGGGCAGTTGTAGCAGTATTTACAGGTGGTGTAAATCCAATTATAAATTTAAAATTTTTGAATGAATCACACACATCCCAATCGTCATAGGCATCAGAGAGATTTTTAATACCTTTAAATTTTGATGTGTCCATATATTTATGAGCTTTAGTATAGATGAGGGTGAGACAAATGAAAACCTTAAATATTTTTTAGATATAATTTATTGTGCAGAAGTGGGACAAAGCTGTATCACTTTTCAACATAATCTCCCCCACGCTCAATGGGAATCCTCCAGCGCTTACAAAGTGCATAAATTCCTTTAGAAAAAAATTCTTTTGGTTGTCCGCGCAACCACTCAAGCACCGCGTGGCGTACCTCCAATTGCGTCTTTGAGTGGCCCAAACATATGGAAATGACTTGGGGCAAGGTCTGGTGAGTATGGTGGATGAGGAAGACACTCAAAATGCAGGTCTGTGATAGTTGCAACTGCTGTACGGGCAGTGTGGGGCCTTGCATTGTCATGTTGCAAAAGGACACCTGCTGACAGCAATCCACGTCGCTTTGAATTGATTGCAGGCCGCAGATGAATTTTTAGGAGATCTGTGTATGATGCACTGGTGACAGTGATCCCTCTAGGCATATAATGCTCCAAAATGACGCCTTTTTCGTCCCAAAAGAGAGTCAGCGTAACCTTCGAAACTTCTTTGGTTTTGGTGATGAGGAATGACGCTATTCCTTGCTCGCCCTCTTCGCTTCCGGTTGGTGGAAGTGAACCCAGGTTTCGTCCCCAGTAACGATTCTTGCAAGAAAGCCATCACCTTCTCGTTCAAAACGCCGAAGAAGTTCTTCACAAGCATCAACACGTCGTTCTCTCATTTCAGGAGTCAGCTGCTATAGCACCCATCTTGCAGACACTTTGTGAAACAGGAGCACATCATGCACAATGTGACGTGCTGACCCATGAATAATTTGTAAACATGCTGCAATGTCATTCAGTGTCACTCGGCGGTTTTCCTTCACTATGGTTTCAACTGCTGCAATGTTCTGTGCAGTCACAGCTCGTTGTAACTGACCTGGACGAGGAGCATCTTCCACCAAAGTCACACCATTTGCGAACTTTCTACTCCATTCGTTAACTTGCTCCTGTGACAAACATGCATCACCATACTAAACCTTCATTCGTCGATGAGTTTCATCAGGTTTCACACCTTCACTACGCAAAAACCGAATAACAGAACGCTGTTCTTCCATGGTGCAAGTGGCACGTGGGGCGGCCATCTTTAAACCGATACTGCGACGGTATGTGTGAATCTGCACTATGCTGCCACCTACAGGCCATTTTGCACGCTGTTTGTAGCAAGCTTACCAACTTGCAGGATAACGACGCGAAATTTCGATTTGTTATTACAAATTTAAGATTTTCATTTGACTCACCCTCCTACAACGTTCTTTAGTTTGGTACGTGGACGACAATGAACTTTAGGAGCGGTTGCGCGCCGGCCTAAGCCAGGTAAGAATTTTATGATTACTGTTGAAATTGACAATTATTATTCTTGTATTAAGCAAGATTTACGTTCATTACTGTCGACCGTTGCCGACATACAACATTTCACTATTGCCTGTGAAAAATCATCCACCACTGGAATTATTTCATATATGCATGCAGTCATTGAGTATAATTGTGAAATTTACATAAATACATTGAATGATCTTTTCCAAAATCATTCCTTTCTGCAACATCTTACTGGACAAACCTATCTGCATTTTCTCAGACACGACTGGTTTTCTCTACTTGATTATGTACCTGACATGGCCATCCAGCGAACCTGATGAATGCACGTTTGTGCTCCACTCCACTTTACATTAATAGTTCTCTAGTGTATCTCGATAAACTGTTTCCGAACAGGTGGATTGGTCAAGGGGGATCGATTGCAAGGCCTTCATGATCTCCAGATTTGACTCCAATAGATACTTTCCTTTGGGGACATATAAAATAATTTGTTTATTCAGCTCCCGTACACAATGGCGATATTCTGAGGATTTGTCTGCGAAATGGATCTGACAAGCCCGCAGTTTTCCACAACGTACAACAAAGTATGGAACGCAGGCTCCAGAGATGCATGAAATCAGGTGATGGTCAGTTCGAGCAATTTCTGTAAATGTTAATGTGTTACCTAATGTATCTTTTCGTGCAGTGAGTAGTAAATTCTTTCATACATGTAAATATAATTGGTAAATCTATCATTTTTGTGCCGTGAGTGATAAATCCTTCCACATCTCTAAACGAAGGCTTTTATGATCCATTTCGATATGAACATTTTGTACTGTTTTGATATCAAGAATAAATTCTGAAAGTTTCTAATACGTGCTTTATACACATTTAAAGTTTCTAATACGTGCTTTATACACATTTCATGTTGTCTAAGGAACAGAAATGAAACAAGCACCATAGGCTACCTCCATATATTTTAAATTATGGATTGATGTCTTATCTGTCTGTGTATTTATGTACTGCCTGGGTGTATGTTGCAGTTTTTTTATGAAGTGTGAAAGCAATTTTAAAGGTGTTTGGTGTGTTGATATTTGCTCCTTTGTAGGAATGTTTGCTTATGGATGATACGCGAGCAATGGTTTCTTTTCTATTTTCAGAGTATCAGTTTCTTTACTATTGTTATCTCTTTCCTATATGTCACTGTCAATAAAACTGTCAAGATAGCCAGTTGCTGAAACTGGTTGTTTAATCTTGCTGAGTTCATAAGGTTTTGCACCTTCATAAGGTGAAATTTACTGGTTCTGTTAACTAGTTCTGCAGTGCAGTATGTTTGCGTGTTGTGGAGAGACAAGATGAGCTGTATGGTGATATATGTTCATTTTGTTTTTCTGTAGACTTTGAAGATGTGTCTATTTACGATATTGCACGTGTTCGTCAGAATTACGATACATGGATGTCCTAAGGAACAGGCACTGTGGCGACTACAATCGTCATGAAATAAACGGAATGTTTTCGCTGTTGCGAATGTGAACCACTATCATCTGTATAATGTAATGACGACAGTGAAAATTTGTGCCTGACCGGAACTCGAACACGGATTTCCCGCTCATCGCGAGCGGTCACGTTACAATTATGGTATTTTTTATAACATTTATTTAAGGAACAATGTTACACATTCTAAATTCATACTAAGTACATTTACTAACCATGCACACAAGTTATACATGAAATAAACAAAAACAGTTTGATCATTACAATTATGCTGATGTTAAAGAAATACAACAGGAGATTGTATTACTGACTAAATTACCAGAAAGAATTAATCTGAACATCAAGAACAGATTTTTAAAGACATTCAAACTTCAAACTTCCAGGCAGATTAAAACTGTGTGCCGGCCCGAGACTAGAACTCGGGACCTTTGCCTTTCGGGGCAAGGTAGTAGAGCACTTGCTCGCGAAAGGCAAAGGTCCAGAGTTCGAGCCTCTGTCCGGCACACAGTTTTAATCTGCCTGGAAGGTTCATATCGTCACTCACTCCGCTGCTGAGTGAAAATCTCATTCTGGAAGACATTCAAAGATGAATAAATAAAAAACAGCACTTTGAATTACATGTACTCCAATCTTTACAGAAGCATAAACAGCACTTCATGAAGGATATCAGCAAGTTTTAGGGATAAATTTTAATATATTAATGTACACAAGGAAATCGTCTTCTTGAGAGACAGGTTAAGGGAAGAAACTGACCTTTAACGTTCTCAGCTCAGTCAGAATAGCTATGAGCATTTCACACAATTCTATGGAAGTTCTATTCGACCACGACTCATGGCCAGACGCAAACGTCAGCCACGCGTCTGCAGCCTGCACTCGTACGTCTATTATGTATATCCCCGTTCAGGAGACAGACATTTCTAAACAAAGATGGGCTGCTGATATCCAAACCTCGAGACCAGGGAAAGAGTCATGGAAAGCTATGTATAAAGCACAGTTCTGCACAACTGATGAGAAATAAGAAATGAGGAAGAAATAAATAAAACGACTGGTACAAATCTCTGAGATTTCGTGTTACAGAAGGCTTATGTGCGTTAATCTAAGGAATGAGTAGGCATGCAGTCAGTAAAACGAGGAAAAAATTTGATAAATAATATAATGAACAGAAAAGGCAGAATGTTTCCACAAATTTATCGAAATGAATCGTTGGTAATGGGATATTGGGTGAGAAGAATTGCAGGTGCTGTCCTACATATGAGTGTATAAAGGATGTTGTTGATGATAACACACACATACAAACACAAAATACAACAATTTTTTATCTTTTTTTCTAGGGCAGAAATTTTAAAATGGTTCCCTTTCCCCATTCTGACCAAGGTTTTCGGTAGGTCACCGTTGGTCATCAAGCTAATGCTGAAGCTGGAAATCCCGTCCCACACATTCCCATGACATCACGATTACAGAACATGGAGGTCGGAGGCTTTCCCTCTATGTAAAGCACTATAGGCGGCATTTTGTGGCCGTTCTGACGATATGAAATAGTTTTGGTGCGGGCAGAAGGATTTCGAAGCAGATTGCAGAGGGCTCCACAGTAGGCGATCAAATCGTGTTCCCATGTTGACCCATTGACAGCGTCAGTTACGATTGTAGTGGGCATGGGATCATGGATTTATATCGCGAATCAATGGAAACGTATTTTCTGCTTGGGTAAGTCACCAATCTTGCTACCCCAGGTCGTTGATCGTCTCCGGATAGTCAGTCATCTCGGCAAACAGCTACACGAAACAGGCGCCGCAAGATGGTGGCAGGTCCGTGAGGGCAGAATTATGTTGCGTGAGGTGACCACCTGGCGTTCCAGAGAAACTGTTCCACCTGGGGTTCCAGGGAAACGGTGGTAGCAAGGAAAGGCACTTAGACAGTTGTGGACTGTATGAACATCATTGCGAACCATATGCTTCGCTTCATGCTGATGCCTTCTGGTAGGACAATTATCCGTGTCACCAGAGTAACAGCTAGAATGGAGCAATCGGGTCTATGTCCTGGGGGCTCCGAGAATAAGGAGCCTTGGTGAAAAAAAAAGTATAAAAATATGGAGCCATCAGTCAAGTGAAGAATTTCGCTGTGCTATAATCAAGGTTGATTTTTTTCAGAGTCAGAAATATGTAAATCATTCACCTCCTTTGCCCAGGTGAGTAATAAGCCTGCATTAGAACAGGTACATTGGTTAACTAGATCTACAGAATGAAAGATACTAGACGTGAGCAAATATTGCATCAAACGCTATTTCGGAACCGGGGATTTTTACGATTCATTTGCGAAATTAAGACTAAAATCGTATTTCACAACCCTCTCGACGTGAATGAAAAATATACGTATGTACACTCACGAGCCAAAACATTTTGACCACCTGCTTAACAGCTTGTTTGTCCGTCTTTGGAACGAAATACATCACTAGTTCTGCATGTGAGGGATCCGACAGATGCTTGTTGCGTTTGTGGAGGTATGTGGCATTATAAGTCTATGCACAGGTCATGTAATTCGAGTACATGACGGGCCGCTGATCTGCGTACGCGGTGATGGCGCCGATAGCGACCCAGATCGGTTCTATAGGATTTACATCAGGTGAATATGATAGAGACGTCATTTCATTATAATGCCCCTCAAACCATTTTAGCACGGTTCTGGTTCCGAGACACGGACAATTATGCTGCTGAAAGATGACATTGCAGTCGGGGAATACATCAAGCATAACGTGATGCAGGTGGTTAGCAGCTGTAAGCGTGTCTTAGATTATTACCACTGGTCCCATGCAAGATCAGCAGAATATCTCCCATAGCATAATACGATACCACCAGCCTGCGTCCGTAAGGCGCTGTACGTCTCGACCAACCATTCACCACTATGATGGCGTTTGTAGGGAAGCAGCCTACTCACGCCTTATACAATTCTCATCAGTCTTTCCATTGTGTGCCAGCCTAGTCCGCTGTAACTAGCTCTGACGTCATCAATGTTACGCATTACTTTAAAATCAAGTAAATAACCTGAAACGTTTCTAGCATGTCAGGAGTAATACTAAATCAATATGTGTTGAATATCAGTTCAATAACTTTAACCATTTTCGAAATTTGGACGTTTTTCTGTAAAAATCATTGGTGCAACAGAAAACAGCTAGAAACTTAAAAATTTATATTTAGATTCCTTTTTCATAATAATTTAGTAGAAACAGTATTTTGGATCTCACAAATTAAAATTTTAGTTGAAATTCATAATTTTCTGGTTTTTGTCTTAGAGATTAAGGAAGCAAGATAGATTAAGTAGGCGAATAAATAAGGCTAGGATGTTTAAATTTAAGTAGAATGGAGATCCGCTATAATCATAAAGGTGTGAGAAGTTTCAACTGAATAACTATAAAACTATAGCGATAGCGTATCTCCAAAGGGCAAGTTCAGAGCTCGTCTACTGCGTGTAGTGTAATTAAATTAATTCTCTCGCCCAAAATAATTGACGTAGCCACGTCAGACTTTTATTATGATTACTTACCTGTGTGCTGATTGCACCTTTAAATTGAGAGCTTCATCGGCCATCAGCAAAGGAAGCAATGATTTATTCGATAACTTAAAGTGGTGCATTACTACCCCAGCGGCTAGTCGGGAGAGCCGATTTGATCAGGCGTTCCCTTAGCCGTCCGCACCGCGGCTTTATATATACGAACGCTGCGCGAGGAAGGAAGGCCCCAGTTCTCTACAGACGCTGAATAGCACGCCATATGTGTCTGTAGTCGCATCGCGTCGGTATCATTGCTACAAACAGCCTCGGATGCCGTATTAAGTTACTCGGGATACGTGTAACCATGAAATCGTTTTCGAGTTAAGTGTTAATTCTGGGATGACTTTAATGATCTATCTTCAGTTTGCGTATGTCGTATTTTCACGTGCTGCCGCGGGACAAACATTCTACCATTATTTAGCGTGGCGTTTGATGAACATTATCATCAAATTATGGCGAGCATTCATTTAAACATTTAATTTGAACAGTTATAGTTGTATCAGCGCATTAGACTCTGAACTGCTCTGTTAGTTGGATTGTGTGGATTTCTTTTTGGTCTGTGACTTTCAGAATATAGTGAACATTTTTAGAGAATCGTTTTTGATTATGAATCCCAGACAATCTCCTAATTCCTCAGATCTATAACTGTAGCTATAAGTGTATTTCTCAGATGAAGTGGGCACTAGGAATTCTAATTACAGGCTTCACGTTTTGCTAATCACTTTCTGGTTGTCAATATTGTAATTAGAGAGCCAGTGTTGAGAACGGCAAACAACAGCATTAAATAAATAATAGGAACACTTAAATATAGCAAATTATTCCACCCGCTGCCCCACATATGGTGCATCGGCCTGGAAATGCATCTACATTACAAAACATTCTACATTTAAATAACAACATAAATATCCACCCGCCACCCCACACGTTTGTTGAGACGACCATCAACCTAGTGTAGCAAAAATGTGGTTCACCCGAAGAGCGAACATGGTTACAATTGGTTGACAGCCGAATCCCGATGGTCTCGTGCCCACTGCAATCGCAATTGACGATGTCGTTGGGTCAACATGTGAACATGTATTGGTGGTCTGCTGGAAAGCCCCATGTTCAACGACGCACGATGAACGGTGTGCTCCGAATTACTTGTGCGTGCACCAGCATTGTGTTACTTCGGCAGAGTTGCCACAGATCATCACCTATCCTACTTTACAGAGCAGACAAGCTTCCAAACCCCACGCACTGTGAAGAGTCGTGGACGTCCAACCATTTGGCGCCTAGTGGTAAAACTGTCCTTCGACCACTTTCCGTTTGTTCACGACGTGAAAATTCGACCAGCTTCGCCGTTTTCGAGATCCCCTTTAACAGTATCTGCGTAATAATAATATGCTCTTTCTCAATGTCGCTTATCTCAATGGATTTCTCCATTTGCAGCCCATACTTCGCTAGGGTGATCCCCCGCCTGCGTCTGCTCCTCTCACACACTATTGCTATGACGTCACGTGCCCACAACGCCACCAGGCGGCATCCAACGTCGCAGTGGGCTGTGGTCATAATATTTTGGCTCATCGGTGTAGACATCTTACTTTAAAAATAATTATCCAACAAAATCAACGTGTTTAAGCAGATTAAATAGTTCTAAATCCTAGTGTGATGCCACATCCTCTGGAGTTGGTAAACAACTATTGCCACGTCAAAATGAGGATAAACAGGGATTTAGAATGCCTTGAGGCTAGTAATTGTGTTCGTTAATTTTGATTATAACTTGATTACTGATTTTGTGTGTGTTGTTAAAGCGAACAAGGGGTACCAAATGGACAGTAATGATGCTAGGTATATTGTTATTGTACAAAATCGTTGATGTTAGAAATTGTAATTAATTACGAAGTGAGTCATTTCCACCAAGCGGGTATTTTCAGTTGTAAGGGAGTCCTTTGTGCTGTTTGAACGGTCTTTCGTGTATGAATTCAGCAGAGGGGCGCCAGAAAAATGGTCCTGAGAGTCAGGCGACACCAGCGTCAGGCAACCTAAGTTAAGTAAGCAACCCGCCAAAACCTGTACAAATGCGCCCAGTAATGATTGTGAAATGTGGAGCCGTCTGCGCAGTCGACCATTTTCTTTGAAACACGAAGAGTTAAATAATCCATGCAGCAAGAGCTATGGCTCACTGGGATACAACTTATCGTGCAGTCAAGACAGTGTCCACGAATTGGACAGTCAACTGTCCGAGCACATGGTCCTAACTTTTAGGCGCCATTTTGAAACAGTTTAACTGAGTGCTACAGCCAAAGAAGGGTCGAGAATAGAATGATGGTTGATTGCTGGAAGAGTTAATGGTATTGTTGATACTGTGACAGTTGTGTATGTTGAGGACAACATCGTGCATAAATCAAAAAGTTTTGATTTGCTTAAATCATGTATTGCAGATCACAAGCCACGCCCCTCTTATATATCACATGTGCAAGCCACGCCCCTCACTCTACTGCTCTTCCTTAATTCCCCCCCCCCCCCTTACCCACCGTCCCCACTCCCCCCCCCCCCCTCTCAACAACTGTCGCCAAGAAATCAATGTCCAAGAAGGCAGATCTACCAAAATTTGTTAGTGAGAAAAGATCTGGGACTGAGGAACTGGAACATTTGTGCTTTGTACCCTCATTCCCCCCTCTCCAAGAATTGCAGAAAAATGTTAAAAAGATGTAATTAATCAGAATGTAGATGCAAGCTTGTGGCACCAAGTTCTAAGATAAGCAGTAAAAAAATACGTAACCATCACTTGAATATATCAACTGAAACACGTATGTATTCATTACCAGCGATGGCGAGGCATGACAGAATCTCTGACCAGAGAGTTATTTATCGTTGCTAGTCTGCGCTTGACCGCGCGAGAGTTTTGTTGCGTGTGCCGAGTCGGCAGGAACAGTTGCGAGTTGTACTCTGTCTGTAGTAGAAGTCGGATACAGTTGCGTGTACCGAGTCGGCAGGAACAGTTGCGAGTTGTACTCTGTCTGTAGTAGAAGTCGGATACAGTTGTGTGTGGCGAGTCGTCAGAGGGAGTAGACAGTTGGATAGTTGTACTCAGTCAGTGCTAGTGTGTAGCGAGTCGGCATGCGTCCGCGGTGTGCTCTGCCCACGAGTCTGGTCAGGAATGTGGTGGACGATATGTATATTATTGTAGAACGTAATGAAGCAGCATTGCGCTCAGCTAATAATGTATGGTAATTGTAATTAATTTGTTCAAGAAATGCCCCAATAATATTTTTTTTATAAAGTAAATCTTTTAAAGAAAAGTAATTATTTCAATTTAAAGAATTTTTTCCACTCTGTTGAAGAAAAAGCATTCATTTCAATTTAAAGAATATTTCCTATGCATTTCCTCCAATAATCAAAATTAAATATACGCCAGCATTGCACAGAGCTGTGCCGAAAAATAAGAGCAGATATAGACGCAGTTTTACTGAGGTAAGAATTTATCAGGTTTAATTATTTCACAGGGCCGAAGGTCAGCGCAGCTGCCCTTATAAAATTTGTCAGGTTTAATTATTGCTGTTGAGATGTTATATTCAGTTGATGGTTCATTATTTAAATAATATTATTGTGTGGGTTTGTGATCAATCTTCATCCCTTAACGATATTTTGTGGGGAGTTTGCATTTGCGCAATTTTTATTCTTTAATTTTGCAAGGAGTTTACGCTTGGCTTCATTTCAATTTAACGATATATGGCTCCAATTTGCATTCTTATTAGACATTATTTTTGTTGGGAGGTTATATTTGGCTCATTTTATTATTCCATTAATATTGACTAACTATATTGCGGGTAGGTTACACTTTCACTAATATTGACTTTTAAAATTATTGCGGGGAAGTTACACAACAAAAAGCATTTGCTGCTCTTGGCCATTCGGATCATACTGATGCAGTAAGATCATTAAATGTATGGATGAGTGGTGAACTTCTTTTTGCGAGCATAGGGTTCTGAACTGGCTTGAAGTTGTGAAGCAGTTTCGACTTTGTGCTAGTTTTCCGTGTAACCTCGATAATCTGGTTTATATGTTTTAAGCTGTGTACGCTTCTGCAGTATTTTCAGCTCCACTGCTGCTTTCAGTGTCAGTCGTTTATATACGCATTAAAACATCCGTCACTATTCTGTCTCTTCTTGTACAGTCTTGTGTCGTGACCTACTCTTTCTAGTACATCTTAATTTCACACTTAATTTTGTAATTTTTCATTATTTTGAGATATATCTCGTCCATTTATTTCATGGACTATGTTCATTATCATACAAGGTTATGCTACTTACACTGTACTTATCCCCTGGCATAATGTCAATCTTTTGTCAACAAACACATTTCAACAACAGCAGTGTAAGACAATACCAGAAATAAAGGTGACCTGCACTTCTCATGACTTAATCCTAATATTGGGCACAAAACAATGAGGTATCTGACTGTCTTCGTAACATATATGCTACACACAGCAAAGCATTGTCAGGCACAGGATCAACAGAAAGGAGAGAAGGAAGACCAGAATCTAAAGTAGTATCGATAACGAGATTCTTACAGACGGGGCACAAGGTCTTATAGGCCAAGACCGGTGAAGAAAGACGACTGTGTCCCTTTGAGAGGAACCACACCGACATTCGTCTGGAAACCTTACACTGGGTGCATTGTCGTGAGGCAGAGCCCGATGGCGTGGAATGCTCGACCGCGCTTTCTCTCTTAATCATTCAAGTACTTCCCGAAAGCATTTTTCTTGGAGGTATAAGTTGTCAACATCACACTTCATTTTTCCAGCCGGGGACAATTTGGAGTGCATCACTTGAAACGCGTATGTTACATATGTAATCATTACCAGCGATGGCGAGACATGACAGAATCTCTGACCAGAGAGTTATTTATCGTTGTTAGCCTGCGCTTGACCGCACGAGAGTTCAGTTGCGAGTTGTACTCTGTCTGTAGTAGTCAGTCGGCAGTTGCGTGTACCGAGTCGGCAGGAACAGTTGCGAGTTGCACTCTGTCTGTAGTAGAAGTCGGATACAGTTGTGTGTGGCGAGTCGGCAGGAACAGTTGCGAGTTGTACTCTGTCTGTAGTAGAAGTCGGATACAGTTGTGTGTGGCGAGTCGTCAGAGGGAGTAGACAGTTGCATAGTTGTACTCAGTGCTAGTGTGTAGGGAGTCGGCATGCGTCCGCGGTGTGCTCTGCCCACGAGTCTGGTCAGGAATGTGGTGGACGATACGTATATTATTGTAGAAGGTAATGAAGCAGCATTGCGCTCAGCTAATAACGTATGTTAATTGTAATTAATTTGTTCAAAAAATGCCCCAATAATAATTTTTTATAAAGTAATTCATTTAAAGATAAGTAATTATTTCAATTTAAAGAATTTTTTCACTCTGTTGAAGAAAAAGCATTCATTTCAATTTAAAGAATATTTCCTATGCATTTCCTCCAATAATCAAAATTAAATATACGCCAGCATTGCACAGAGCTGTGCCGAAAAATAAGAGCAGATATAGACGCAGTTTTACTGAGGTAAGAATTTATCAGGTTTAATTATTTCACAGGGCCGAAGGTCAGCGCAGCTGTCCTTATAAAATTTGTCAGGTTTAATTATTGCTGTTGAGATGTTATATTCAGTCGATGGTTCATTATTTAGTTAATATTATTGTGTGGGTTTGTGATCAATCTTCATCCCTTAACGATATTTTGTGGGGAGTTTACATTTGCGCAATTTTTATTCTTTAATTTTGCAAGGAGTTTAAACTTGGCTTCATTTCAATTTAACGATATTAAAGAATTTATCAGGTTTAATTATTGCTGTTGAGTTGTTACATTCAGTTCATGGTTCATTATTTAATTAATATTATTGTGTGGGTTTATGATCAATTATTATTCTAAAATTTTGCGGGGAGTTTACATTTGCGCAATTTTTATTCTTTAATTTTGCAGGGAGGTTACGCTTGGCTCATTTTTATTATTCACTTTTGTGGAAAGACAACATTTGGCACACACTTTTATAATCATTGACTTCAAAATTTTGTGGGGAGGTTACACTTGGCGACATCCGGACCAGGATCGTATTTCTTTGTGAATCTTCTGATAAGTAGTCAGATATCTGCTCTTATTTACTTATTATAATTAGCATTTAGCGCAACGCTTTTACTAATTTTGTGACTTTCTCTCACAGATCATCGTCAATTCGTTGCTCTTTGTTGTATTTGTGTTTGTTGCTTTTTGCATTGAGGTTATTTCATTTGTGATTAATTTGTTCTGAGAAAAATGCCGCGAAAAACTGTTAACAGTACATCGCGATGTATAATGAGTGAAATAACCGACCTAAATAACTTGACCGGTAGTACTCGTGACACACAGTGTAATGATGACAATCCGCCGTTTACTGACAATCAGTGCGTACCGACCACTTGTAATGATTTTTATCTTAACGTTGAACAAACGAATTCAATTGTGTCCTCTGTTAATTTGACGACAATTGATGACGCGGGACGTTCTGTTGCAATGAGCGCTGCCCAGCTTGACACAACCGGTTTGCAGGTTTTACGTGACAAACAGATAATTTTTTCTAATGAAAACGAACAGTGTACTCAAAGTACGGCAGATTTGTTTGATTCTGAGGTAGGGACTAACAGTGAACATCCGATTAGCAAACCTTTTCAAGAATCACATAATATCCAAATGGATACACGAAGCCCGCATCTCGTGGTCGTGCGGTAGCGTTCTCGCTTCCCACGCCCGGGTTCCCGGGTTCGATTCCCGGCGGGGTCAGGGATTTTCTCTGCCTCGTGATGGCTGGGTGTCGTGTGCTGTCCTTAGGATAGTTAGGTTTAAGTAGTTCTAAGTTCTAGGGGACTGATGACCATAGATGTTATGTCCCATAGTGCTCAGAGCCATTTGAACCATTTTTTGGATACACAAAACGTGACAATTGCAGGTACACCATCAAACAGCACAGACAATAGAAATGCTAATTTTGGCTCGGATCAAATGATGGCATTATTGCAATAACTTCTTGAATCAAACATACAGATTAGTGAAGATAACAAACAAGTTAGGGAAAGTTTGAAACAACTTAATGAAGAACACGACGACCTTAAAGAAGATTTTAAACAACAACTTAATGAAAATTCTAAACAACAGAATGAAAGACAAGACAACAATCACAAACAACTTAGTGAACAGATCAAACAACTTAATGAAGTCAAGACAACCTTAATGAAAAATTAGACAACAATTCCAGACAGTTTAGTGAACAGATTACAGCCGTTGCCGCGCAATGTCATGATACTAAAGAACAGTTACGCGAGGAAATTGAGGCTTGTGCTAGGAAAAGTAGCGAAGAAATTAGATCTGTTGCTCAAGAATTAAGGGATATGCAAACAACTACAACAGAAGCACTTAGAGACGAAATTAGTGGAGTCGCTAAACAATGCTCTGAAAAAGCAACACAATTAAGCGACGAGTTTAAATTGATGACAGCAGAACTTTCGCGCACACTAGATACAAAAATAGACGCGAAGTTCGAACAACAGAACAGCCAAATTAACGAACTCTTTAATCACCACCTTCAAAAGAGTGAAACGCGTTTCCATAAATTCATACAGGAACAAAATAAACTAAAACGACAAGTCATGGAAACGATTACCGCACAAAGACAGGAAGATAAACGTAAATTGTTTGCGAAAGCAAAAACATACGTAGACAACAATATTGCTACAGTATCAGACGAAATTAACACTATTAAACAGTTGAACACCGAATTGCGTGATGAAATTTCTGATCTTAAGTCGAAAACAGACACACACACAGCAGACTTTCAGACAGTAACAGACAGACTCGTACAATTAGAACTAACACTGGATTCCGATGTCATTAAAGCAGACGTTAAAAAATTGAACGAAACCACACGAAAAATACAAAAACAAATTAATGCTTGCGACACTAAAACCAATGATCAGGTAAAAATACTGACTGAAAAATATGATGAATTGGCCAGTCGTATTGACGTTATTGAAAATATAATGACAGCAAATCAGACGATACTGCACCAATTTTGTTTAACCAAACTCCTGAATTCCAAAATTTACAGCAGACGATCAGTGAGATAGATTCGTCTAATAATACATTGCGTAGAAAATTGTCAACTTTACAACAAGAATTGACAGAGATAAAAAATATTTCAGTTAATAACACGTCACAGCATACGGCGAATTCTGAACATTTCTTACACTCACACAGCCAGTATAATTTAGGTAATCTACAGAGAGTACGTGAGTTAGATTCCGAACAGTCAGAGTCAAATAGATTCCCATACAATCCTGAACCTGTTCCGTCATACAGAGACGATAATTTTGATTACAAACATTTTCTATCAGTGAGAAAATTTAAAGTATTTAAAAATGACAGAGCACAGGTACACGCTTTGAACTGGATACGACAATTTGCATTTGCATTTTCAACAGCATTGCCTGTAATGCAGAAACTAGAATTAGCAAGGGTACAACAATTTGTTTTTTAATTTTCACCAGCATTGACTGTAACGCAAAAGCTAAAATTTATTTGTAGCGCGTAATTGACCTCAGGGGATTCATTACGCTTTAATGAGTATGTGCCGTAGCGTGCACAGATCCCCGAGCCGTAGTAGTGCTGTTTCATCTTTAGTTTTCTGCACTGCTGCCTTCTCTTCTACTATCCTTTATATCTATCAAAACAGCTCTTCAACTATCGCCCTATCTAGGATTAAGAATGAATCAAGAAAACCCGATATGACAAATTTTACCGAAGGTGACAGTTCTTTTAGACACTCCAGAAATTACAACTATCGCCGTAACTTTAATATCAGAGAAAATTTTAATCGTCAGTATGTACAAAATTGTCAGCAGTAGCAAACACATTTTGGTAACAATAGAGGTTTTTCTCCTCAATAGCATCAAAGCCAGCCGGTTAGCATACCTAACCAACAATGCAGTCTACAAGGTCAAAAAATGAAATGAAATGAGGTCCCATGCTTCTTTACAGAGCGTAGGGGAACGATGCGGGAGACCCGCACCGCCTTACTAAGCAAGGTCCTAATGGAGGTGGTTTGCCGTTGCCTTCCTCTGACCGTAATGGGATGAATGATGATGATGAAGACGACACAACAACACCCAGTCATCTCGAGGCAGGAAAAATCCGTGACCCCGCCGGGAATCGAACCTGGGACCCTGTGCTCGGGAAGCGAGAACGCTACCGCGAGACCACGAGGCGCGGACCTACAAGGTCAACCAAACTTTAATGTTTCGTCGCGTGCACGTATAGTCTCAGCTCCAACAAATGGTAGCGCACAGCAACAAGGAAATAACTACATACAGAAAACACAATATTTCAATTCCTATCGCAATGCACCGTATAGGAATGACTATCACGACAGACGTAAAAACAATGAGCACAATTATCAACATACGTTTAATAACAGTCGGTCTCACCAGCAGCAAAATCATCCGTAACAACATATTCTCATGAATGAACCCGATAGTAGGTATCATCCAGAACGTAATACGTCTGGAAGAAATAACAGAACAGTTCAAATAGTGGAAATGCCACAGCATTCTCCTGAAAATAATAGCACGTCAGATGGAATTTGATTAAATACAGTACAGGTTGTATATTCCAGTAAGGCAAGCAACAATTTTGACACACAGAATCTTGTTCACGAAAACGTTATTTGAAACATGCTTTGTTGAATGCACCACTTTTATCGCACCCAGATCTTACTAGAAATTATTCCATTGCCACCGACAGTTCTAACACCGCTTTAGGCGTACATATTTTTCAGGAAATTGAAGAAGATGGTTGTGGTGTAATTAAAAACATCGCATTTGCAAGTCGCATTCTGTCATCTGCTGAACGAAATTATTCTGTTACAGAACTGGAAACATTATGTGTTGTTTGGGCTTTTACGAGATTTCGGAATTTTCTTTATGGAAGACATACCACCGTTTACACAGACCACAGAGCGATACAATTTTTACTTTCCGCTAAATTTACTCACGACAGATTAAGCAGATGGAAACTTTATTTGCAGGAATTTAATTTTACAATTGTTCACATTCCCGGCACACAAAATATTGTAGCAGACGCACTATCTCGTTCTCTCAGCAACAATCAGGAAGACATCGCAACCAACTTCTGCAAAGCAAATTTCAGCGTCATGTACATTCAACAAGTTGCATTTGAAAATTTTATTTCGTCGTCATTACAGAGCAGAGTAAAGACAACGTGTGGAAAGAAATTAAACACCTTTGGCAAGATAGGAAAAATGTTACCATTAGAAACCATTACACTGTACGCAATGACATTTTGTTTCGCCGCTCTCATCCTAACAGCAACAATCGGTTATTATGCATTCCTGACGAACTTGTTAACAAATTAATCTGGTATACTCATTTAAGTTACGCACATTACGGAGCCAGAAAATGTTTTCTTATACTGAGACAGAACTGTTATTTTGCCAACATGGAGAAACGTATACGACGAGTTTTAGCGTCATGTAAAATCTGCCAGAAAACTAAGTCAGACACAACTTCACATGTTCCTCCATTATATCCCATTGTACCTGTTAAATTGAGACATATTGCCGCTGTAGACATTTTTGGTCCGATTCCCAGAACTAATAGAGGTTTTTGCTACATCTTTGTCGCTGTTGAACTCACTTCAAAATTTGTTACCTTCACTCCGTTACGCAAAGCTACTGCTAAAACTGTTTCGAAGGCATTTGTAAAACATTTTCTATTTCATGTAGGGCATGTGTTGAAAGCAATTTCCGACAATGGATCACAGTTTCGATCTGCTATATGGACACGTATGTTCCGAGCTAGAAACATTTCTCCGATATATATATATCCAGGTACCATGCTTCTTCGAACCCTTGTGAACGAATAATGAAAGAAATTGGTAAACTGTGTAGAATATACTGCCATAAAAGACATATTGATTGGGACACACACATACTCTCATTCCAGGATGTAATTAGTTCCATACCAAATGAATCTACTATGCTATCTCCGTCTGTTATACTGAAAAATGTTGAACCACCTAACAAAATTAAAGAATTAGTAACATTTCCTACATCTCGTCGACTACGACAGCATAAAATAATTGACATTGCGCTGAACAACATCAAACGTGCCGCAGAGCGTCGGAGAAGACAACAAAAACAGGTTTGTATATGCCGTGACGTTCACGTTGGACAGAAGATATTAGTACGTACACACTATTTATCCAACAAAATAAAAGGTAGGTGCAGTAAATTTGAACTTCTATACGCAGGTCCATATCGGATTCGCAGCATTCCTCACCCCAATTTTGTACACGTCGAAACTTTGAGAACCAGAAAATCGAAAGGAAACCACCACGTCTCCAACATCAAACCCTTTATTGAATGAACATACTTTATGATTTATCACACTGTAATGCCATTTCCCAATTTTTATAACCACTTATGCAATTATATTCACATGAACACTTACTGACGATTATCGTATTTTTTCTTGGCTAGTGCCCGGCAAGGTAAGGTTAGCAGGTCGCTTTTCTTGTCGTTACACATTAGACCGTGCACATTTTTTCAAATAAACTTACACTTTTTATGACCACTAATGCAATTATATTTGTGTGACTACTTACTTATGATTATATCGTATTTTTTCTTGGCAAGTGCCCGGCATGGTAAGGTTAGCAGGTCGCTTTTCTTGTCATTACACATCAGACCGTGCACATTTCTCCAGATAAACTTACGTATCTTATGAATAATAATGCAATTCTATCTAGTGACATATTAATTTTATTAAATTCTCTCTCCATTAAAGTCTACAATTCTCGCCTCTATTAACTACACAACATACAAGCTGACCACAAAGAAAGTCACATTTCTTGTCATCATTTTTTATGTATGTATGATTGTTATCCTGTTTGTTTGTATGCACTATGAAATATTTACGATATAACAAACACCAGTTGACTTTGACATTTTTGCCTTATGATATCTCAACATCGTGACTATTACACTTTTTTTTTGTTGCTGCATTATGATATTCTGTGTACATTTTTGCATCTGAACACTGTCTATGTTTTTGACATATTACGTTTTCTGTCATGCTATGCTGTATGCTTAATTATATCGCAAGAAACCAGTTTTTATCTAATGGGTATATGAACTAAATGCAAGACATTAATCTTTGTTCATCATTTTCAGAAAGAAATAACGTGTAAAGGAAATAAATTAAACAGAAATGGGAATTTCACCTACGGAATAAACGAAAGAAGATGCAAAAACCTTATGAGAAAGAGTAAATGGATCAGAATTAACAAGCATTAACAAGAATATACTATACACATCGTAGAATAGCAGTCTTAACTAATTTTTTCTTTCAGAATACGAAGCGATTGATGCAGGCTGTCAGACAGAACTTCACATCTTAGTTTTAGTGAGGAAATATGCTAGAATTAAGGAATAGTTGTGTAATGAATTATGAAGTGATTTTTTTTTTTGCAGATGATAATGAATGGTGATGAATAATGGCGAAGAATATGCAGCTATGAATAATGAAGTTTTTCTTTACAGGTGATGATAATAATGGAGTTGTGATAATGAAGTGATGGATAATGAAGTTTTTTCTTTACAGATGAGGATTATGTTGAAGTTTATGTATTTATGCTCTGTAGTTATTTAAGTATTTGTTGCAGTTTGTTTTGACAGTATGTGTTGTATTGCATAGTACGATGACTGAAGGTTTTGGAAAGGACAGCTAGGGAACACATTTTATACACATTTCACTACCTGTTAATTCGAAGTTCACTACTTTTCAGCATAAAATGCGTTTCTTCTTTCAGTCTAATAATCCATTTTTGTATATTTTGCAGGAGAAATTATTCATAAAATTAATGTACTATAAGCAGTTGTTCATTAAACCCATGTCATTTATGAATATACATATACTCTACTTGTTTCATAATCTTGATACAGCTGACTCATGACGAATGACGTTACACATCTTCATTTGCAGCAATAACTCAAAAGCTAATATTGTTATTAATTATCGAACCCAACGCAATGCATTGCTAGCACAAAAAATGCTTTGTAACTGGCAAATGAATGCCACTGATTAATGTAATAAGATGAACTATGAGGACAATGTTTACCATAATTAGATTAATTATGCCATTTATTAACTCATTTTCAATGATGACTTCTGATGGTTTGTAATTAGGCAATGAGTGCCAATGTTCTCTGTAAATGATGGTTTGTAATTAGGCAATGAATGCCAATGTTCTCTGTAAATGATTTCTGATGGTAATTAGGCAATGAATGCCAATGTTCTCTGTAAATGACTTGTGATGCTTTGTAATTAGGCAATGAGTGCCAATGTTCTCTGTAAATGATTTCTGATGGTAACTAGGCAATGAATGCCAATGTTCTCTGTAAATGATTTCTGATGGTAATTAGGCAATGAGTGGCAATGTTCTCTATAAATGACTTCTAATGGTTTGTAATTAGGCAATGAGTGCCAATGTTCTCTGTAAATGACTTATGATGGTAATTAGGCAATGAGTGTGAATCTTCTCTGTAAATGACTTCTGATGGTTTGTAATTAGGCAATGAATGCCAATGTTATCTGTAAATGATTTCTGATGGTAATTAGGCAATGAGTGCGAATGTTCTCTGTAAATGACTTCTGATGGTTTGTAATTAGGCAATGAGTGCCAATGTTCTCTGTAAATGACTTATGATGGTAATTAGGCAATGAGTGCGAATGTTCTATGTAAATGACTTCAGATGGTTTGTAATTAGGCAATGAATGCCATTGTTCTCTGTAAATGATTTCTGATGGTAATTAGGCAATGAGTGCCAATGTTCTGTGTAAATGACTTCTGATGGTTTGAAATTAGGCAATGAATGCCAATGTTCTCTGTAAATGACTTCTGATGATTGTAATTAGGCAGTGAGTGCCAATGTTATGTGTAAATGACTTCTGATGGTTTGTAATTAGGCAATGAGTGCCAATGTTCTCTGTAAATGACTTATGATGGTAATTAGGTAATGAGTGTGAATGTTCTCTGTAAATGATTTCTGATGGTTTGTAATTAGGCCAATGTTCTCTGTAAATGACTTATGATGGTAATTAGGCAATGAGTTCGAATGTTATCTGTAAATGACTTCTGATGGTTTGTAACTAGGCAATGAGTGCCAATGTTCTCTGTAAATGACTTATGATGGTAATTAGGCAATGAGTGCGAATGTTCTCTGTAAATGACTTCTGATGGTTTGTAATTGGGCAATGAGTGCCAATGTTCTCTGTAAAGTTACTCATGAACATTATTCTGTAATACTACGTACATGGTACAGAAATGTTCAATGACTGGGCAATGAGTGCGACCCAATACTAGTGTAATTCTCAATGAAGACTAGTATGTGACTTAATGTCCTTCACCTTCTAACCTAATTACCTGGAATTACTGCAATATCCGTTTGTCCTGTATATCCTCATGGTCATGGAGCACTATATTTGGTTTTTGCACTAATTCTACGTTGCTGTAACAGACAAGAACGTGGTGTTGACACGACATGCTGTCCACCACAATGAGCGATGAGATGCTATTATGGTCCCACTGTTTGGTGTACCCTAGTGTACTACCAAAAGGATAACATGGAACATTACTACGGCATTTCAGTGTCTTCGCTACGCTGATTAATACTTCTGGGAAAAGAACTTTAGATTGCCTCACTTGGTGTTGTGCTTCTGTAGAAAGATATGGACTTTCAGTGCAGCTGCGTGCAACCTAAAGTGCTGCAGCCATGACGCAATCCTTCCCTATCCTATCCTAATTCTTGTAACATATTAAAAATCATTTGTGTTATCATGATTTGTATTCATGGCCTATACATTTTGTGATTTGCTGATATGTTCTGAACTACAGTGCATGTGCACTTTTGTCATTTGTAAACATGATTTCTAGTCATTGCATATACATTTTTGTGATTTGCTCTCAACTACAGTGCATATGCACTTTTGCCAATTGTGAATATGTTTTGTACTCATTGTATATGTATTTTGTCATTACCTGATATGTTCTGTACTACTGTGCGTGTGCACTTTTGCCAATTGTGAATATGTTTTGTACTCATTGTATATATATTTTGTCATTACCTGATATGTTCTGTACTACTGTGCGTGTGCATTTTTGCCATTTGTGAATATGTTTTGTACTCATTGTATATATTTTGTCTTTGCCTGATATGTTCTGTACTCAGTGCATGTGCACTATATTTACTTCGTGTTCTACACCGATATATATCTGTATATATTCTGTAATTGTAAAGTTAATTAGTTAAGAAAAAATTTGTTGCTCATGGCAAGTCCAAATGACTCACCATCGCTGCCAAATTTTGCCCCCCCAGTGGAGGGTTATGAAACGCGTACGTTTCATATGTAATCATTACCAGTGATGGCGAGACATGACAGAATCTCTGACCAGAGAGTTATTTATCGTTGCTAGTCTGCGCTTGACCGCACGAGAGTTCAGTTGCGAGTTGTACTCTGTCTGTAGTAGTCAGTCGGCAGTTGCGTGTACCGAGTCGGCAGGAACAGTTGCGAGTTGCACTCTGTCTGTAGTAGAAGTCGGATACAGTTGTGTGTGGCGAGTCGGCATGCGTCCGCGGTGTGCTCTGCCCACGAGTCTGGTCAGGAATGTGGTGGACGATATGTATATTATTGTAGAAGGTAATGAAGCAGCATTGCGCTCAGCTAATAACGTATGTTAATTGTAATTAATTTGTTCAAAAATGCCCCAATAATAATTTTTTATAAAGTAAATCATTTAAAGAAAAGTAATTATTTCAATTTAAAGAATTTTTCCACTCTGTTGAAGAAAAAGCATTCATTTCAATTTAAAGAATATTTCCTATGCATTTCCTCCAATGATCAAAATTAAATATACGCCAGCATTGCACAGAGCTGTGCCGAAAAATAAGAGTAGATATAGACGCAGTTTTACTGAGGTAATAATTTATCAGGTTTAATTATTGCTGTTGATTTGTTACATTCAGTTCATGGTTCATTATTTAATTAATATTATTGTGTGGGTTTATGATTAATTATTATTCTAAAATTTTGCGGGGAGTTTATATTTGCGCAATTTTTATTCTTTAATTTTGCAAGGAGGTTACGCTTGGCTCATTTTTATTATTCACTTTTGTGGAAAGACAACATTTGGCACACGTTTTTATAATCATTGACTTCAAAATTTTGTGGGGAGGTTACACACTTACAATTACTCACGGAACTTATACAAAAATATTAGATGTGAGTCGTTACCTATAATAACATCACTGAAGTATGTTTGCTCCCTCTAATGGTGGTCTATAAAATAGGGACACACGTCATGCCGAATGTTGTCTACTCACCGGTTAGGTTGTTTTGAAGCACCGTTGTCCACACTTCTCACACGTGCAAATCCTGTATTAAAATTTGATGAACGTTAAACACATCCAAATTTAACTCATTGATTATTCTTGCTGTCATCGATCTGTTCTTTCGAAGCACTTCACTCTTTTTACATTGCCATTCATTCTCGACAGTGAAGCTCTTTCCATACCAGCTTATTCTTCCACTACTTCTTGGTCTGCAAAAAAGGATTTCTGTAGTCTGTAGAACTTCTCCAATGTTCTCAGTAAGTGCTTTGTACCTTTTCATGCCCACAGTAACAGTTTTGCAGAGTGACACAGATAAATTTTATGCCGCAGCCAGACCTTACTTCAGACATTTACGCTCTTATAGCATCTGCAGCAAGTGTGTGTGTGTGTGTGTGTGAGTGTGTGTGTATGTGTGTGTTCATGTCTACATGAAATACCTTGCACAGACCTGGGTACTCATCCCTTCATCATTTCGTAATAGTTCATACAAATTCAGTCTTTCGAGTCCCTTCATTATTCGGAATACCTGGAGACGTTTTATGAACAGTTCGTTACTTTCATGTTAAAGCATTGTAATAATGATCAAGAGACACGATCCCATAGCATCATATTCATAAATTGGCTTCTTGTACACTCTGCCGTTCTGATCGGGTTTTACGAGAGAGTTTCACTGTATTTGATGTTCAGTTTACAAGCTATGCCTGACAATTACTAGTTGTACGATTTACTGTAAGTGTATGCTACTGTGACTATTCATTTTTCTATTCGCGAAATCAGAATTCATTACGAATTTGGTTAATATCTTCAGTTTACTGATTGCAAATCAGAGCTTCATTACATCATGGTCTTTTTTCTAAAACAGTACCCACGTTCCGACTTGTACGCTTTAAAGAACCATGTCACGAGGCAATCTATTTAAGAAACACTCTTTTAGTCACAGATATCTTGATCAAATATGGTAGGTATGTTACAGTTAAAATGCTTCGACTCTAGTGAGTCGCTGGAATTAAAAATCATGTCTTACTTCACAAGAAGCAAGCCGAGTTGTCATTAACCACTCAGTGTACATTTAAAGCTGGATACCGAAGCTCGATGTACTGTTGCCACAAAAAAATTTTTTTTACTTATCAGTAACGCTAAGTGACCACAATGAATGCTAGATGACGAGTCGACCGTTTTTTGGGTCATCAATTTCTGAATGGTTTGATGTGGCCCTCCATGAACCCCCTCCTGTGCCAAATTCTTCATCTCAGAGTAGCACTTGTAATCTATGTCCTCAGTTATTTGCTGTATGTATTCCAATCTCTGTCTTCCTGTGCAGTTTTTATCCCTCTACAGTTCCCTCTAATACCATGGAAGTCATTCCCTCATGTCCCTTCTCCTTATCAGTGTTTTCTCCGATTCTGCGCAGAATTTCCTCATTCCTTCGCTTATCAGTCCATCAAATTTTTAACATTCGTCTGTAGAACCACATCTCAAATGTTTCGATTCTCTTCTGTTCCCATTTTCCCACAGTCCATTGTTCACTACCATATGAAGCTGTACTCCAGACGTACGTTTTCTCAGAAATTTCTTCCTCACATTAAGGCCTATGTTTGATACTAGTAGACTTCTCTTGGCCAGGAATGCCCTTTTCACCATTGCTACTCTGCATTTGATGTCCTCCTGGCTCCGTCCACCGTTTGGTTATTTCACTGCGTAAGTAGCTGAAATCCTTAAATTCATCTACTTCGTGGCCATCAGTACTGATGTTACGTTTCTCGCTATTCTCATTTCTACTAATTCTCATTACTTTCGTCTTTCTTCGATTTACTCTCAATTACTCTCAATCCTCATTCTATAGTCATTAGATTGTTCATTCCGTTGAGCAGATCAGGTAATTCTTCTTCACTATTCACTAAGGATAGTAATGTAACCAGCGAATTGATATCCTTTCACCTTGAATTTTAATTCCACCCTTGAAACTTTCCTTTATTTCCATCATTGCTTCTTAGCTGTACAGATTGAACAGTAGGGGGGGGAAAGACTACATCCCTGTGTTACACCCATTTTAGTCAGAACACTTTGTTCTTGGTAGTCCGCTCTTATTATTCCCTCTTGGCTCTTCTACATATTGTATATTACCCGTCTCTCCCTATGGCTTACCCCTGCTTTTCTTAGAATTTCGAATTTCTTGCACCATTTTACATTGTCTAAGGCTTTTTACAGGTCGACAGATCCTATGAACGTGTCTTGATTTTTCCTTAGTTTTGCTTCCATTATCTATCGCAAAGTCAGAATTGCCTCTCTTATGCCTTACCCAAATTGATCGCCATCTAGCACATCCTCAATTTTCTTTTCCGTTCTTTTGTATATTATTCGTGTTAGCAACTTGGATGCATGAGCTGTTAAGCTGACTGTGCGACAAATTCTCGCACTTGTCAGCTCTTGCTGTTTTCGGAATTGTGTGAGCGATATTTTTCCGAAAGTCAGATGGTGTGTCACCATTCTGCACACCAACGTGAATAGTCGCTTTGTTGCCAATTCACACAGTGATTTTAGAAATTGTGACAAAATGTTATCTATCCCTTCTGCCTTATTTGATCTTAAGTCCTCCAAAGCTCTTTTAAATTCTGATTCTAATACTGGATCCCCTATCTCTTCTAAATGGACTTCTGTTTCCTCTTCTATCACATCATACAAATCTTCCCCCTCATAGAGGCTCACGTCGTATTCTTTCCACCTATCCGCTGTTTCTTCTGCATTTAACAGTGGAATTCCCGTTGCACTCTAAATGTTACCACTCTTGCTTTTAATGTCACCAAAGGTTGTTTTGACTTTCCTGCACGCTGAGTTTGCTCTTCCGACAATCATTTCTTTTTCGATTTCTTCACATTTTTCAAGTAGCCATTTCGGCTTAGCTTCCCTACGCTTCCTATTTATTTCATTCCCCAGAGACTTCTATTTCTGTATTCCCGAGTTTTCCCGGAACGTTTTTGTACTTCCTCCTTTCATTGATCAAATGAAGTATTTTTTCTGCTGCCCATGGTTCCTTGATGTCTTACATACGTTACGAGGCAAGAAATTTTTGGTTCTGATGACGACTCTTCAGAGTCGAAACGGGTTAGCAGTAATTAATTTTAAATTAACCGTGACAGGACCTTCCACATAAGATCAATACATCTGTAAATAAAAGACGGTATGTTTGTGTTTGCAGAGGACGAGGAAGCTTCCTGTCAAATTAAAACTACGCACTACACCCAGACTCGAACCGTACCTTAGTTCTCATAGCGTAAACCTCTGAAAACTAGTGCCCCTTAATGTCTCACAGACCGACTCTCGTTAAAAATTCGTCAATATCTCTGTCTCAGAGGTTTCTGCAAAACACCAAGATCTAACGCCGATTCCCAAATGGGCATTATGTTTTACTTCGTATGTACCTATATCTGTATTCCACAAGTCTTCTTACGCAGTTTGGAGGAAATTATTTCGTCAGCCACCGACACTGCACTCCTTTACTATTGCAGTCGAGAACAATGCGTGCAAAGCAAGGTGGTTGTAAGCACTCGTGTGAGTTCGAAGCTGTATGTTAGCTCTAATTTTGCCTTGAAGGTCTTTTCGCGATGTAAAATAAGTGGCAAAACTCATGGGGAGGGTTATACCATTTAAAGATGCACTGTGTGTGATGTCCGAAAGTTGCCTCTAGATGTGGTGTGTGGCTGAGTGTAGACAGCATATTTCAGCAGTTTGTTACAGGCTGCTGTGTAGGCAACACATGAGCACATCGTGCGTTGACCAATGAAACACGCCAGGCTGTAGCCAGCCAGTTGTTTCATTCAGTTTCACGTTGTTATGATAGAGCAATTTATTCTTTCATATCTAATGTATATGCAGTTTAGAGCAGTATTATCCGTGGAAGTGCATAGTGATTTTTCAGGATTTCTTTGTTTATCTTTCAATTCTAAAATGAATGATAAGCGCACTTCTTTTGTAGTTAGTGGGGAGTGGAGCTGTGGCCCAGCTATTTATGCTACCCATAGAAGGCGTCACGAGACGCTTGATGATGGGGAACACAGGTCTGTTCTAAGCTCGTTAGGAGGAGGCCCTCAGGCCATTCTCTGCGGCGAAGGTTGGAACTAGCCTTTAACTGGATTAGCGACACTCGTGGAGGACGGCGCCTGCGGGCTGTGAGTTCAGTGACCATTTTCACATCTCACCGCAGTGGCGAATATGGATACGGAGTTTCTCCGAGACACTTGGACACCTGTGTGGTTCAAATGGCTCTGAGCACTATGGGACTCAACTGCTGTGGTCATCAGTCCCCTAGAACTTAGAACTACTTAAACCTAAGTAACCTAAGGACATCACACACATCCATGCCCGAGGCAGGATTCGAACCTGCGACCGTAGCAGTCGCACGGTTCCGGACTGCGCGCCTAGAACCGCGAGACCACCGCGGCCGGCACCTGTGTGGTCCCGTGCGCCTAGGAAAGATAACATCTCGCTGTAGCATGGAAGACACAGGACACCTCCTTTGTATCATACTGCCGCGCTGCTGGTGCCACAATCGTAAACATTGCTAAAGGAAATTTACAAAAAGGTTTGAAGGGACAGCATTCAGTTGGTCGGCACTCAGAAGTTTTGGGAGCTGCGTTTTAACACAGGTCGGCGATCGTAATCTGCCGGAAAGTGGCGCTGAACATTCTGGAGGTTAGCGGTTTCGTTTCTGAGTGGGAGGATAAGATACGCTGCCTCGGACTGGCCTAAACCGCAGTTTTTGGTGGCTCTCGACATTTCAACTTCAGATGTCGGTTATTCGGCATTCGTCTGAGAGACGGCAGTCAAGGTTCAGCATTCATATTCGACCATCATCATTA
Source organism: Schistocerca nitens (assembly GCF_023898315.1). Classification (NCBI taxonomy): domain Eukaryota; kingdom Metazoa; phylum Arthropoda; class Insecta; order Orthoptera; family Acrididae; genus Schistocerca; species Schistocerca nitens. The sequence continues at coordinate 332,400,427 of NC_064621.1, forward strand.
GGCTCTAGTATTCTGAAGAGCAGATGGTCTGCACCATGCAAGAGTACATCACTGCCTGCGAGTTTGTCTCACCTCATCTCATACAACTAGTTTAAGTTTCACAGCGAAGTGAGGTACGAAAATCGTAGAGATTGATAGGCGCTTTTATTAACTCTGATAGTTCATCTTAAGGCGACCTCTATGCTATGACTTTGTACCCTGAGAGGGGATACTCAGCGCATGAAGTGGCAAAGTTATCTGGGTATATCGTAACCCCAGAGGCAACTTGCATCAACTTTGAGCGTGAAATGACAGTCAGCGCAAGAAGGCAAGGTCATAGCAAATCGAAGTTTACATAAGGATTCGGATTTAGAGATCAAAAGTGTCTATGGTGGATCTCCAATTCCGCAGAGGCAATGTTTCCAAATACGTAAACCGTCGAACAGAACGACTACCTGCACAGAGCCATAAGGGATGGTCCATGGTCTACCTTGAGTAGTATCGCCGCCGAATTGAATGTGGGACGCCAAATCACAGTTCTACCAGGACTGTGTGAAGACAAAGTCATCGCAAAGGCTTCAGTGGCATAACATCTTACGCTTTGGTTCAAATGGCTCTGAGCACTATGGGACAACTTCTGAGGTCATCAGTCCCCTAGAACTTAGAACTACTTAAACCTAACTAACCTCTAACTAACCTAAGGAGATCACACACATCCATACCCGAGGCAGGATTCGAACCTGCGACCGTAGCGGTCGCGCGGTTCCAGACTGTAACATCTAGAACCGCTCGGCCACTCCGGCCGGCTCCTACCCTTTCCCATGACTTTTGCACACACAACAAATATATATATATATATATATATATATATATATATATATATATATATATATATATATATATATATATATACTCTTTCAGCTTTGTCAGTGAACCTCACCGTGATGCACCATGGCTCTCTTGTAGCGTTTGCACTGGATTTGGATGAGTACCTATGAGTCTTCCGTGCTTACTGAACAATGACATGACCAGACGCTCTGCTCTTTCCTGGAGCTCCTCTGTCAACCCTACCTGCTAAGGGTCCCAGACTGTGGGTTAGTACCCAGCTGTCGATCAAGTGTGCTCCCAGGGCCTCAGCAGTCGTTTGCTGGGTACGGGCTTGGCGACACTGTGGTTCCTGAGCGGCGTACTGGTAAGTGCCGCTAGTCCCCTGCCATCGCAGTCTCTGAGCAAGATTCAGCGATCACTGTACGGCGCGACAGTGGATCGTTGTGTGCCACAGATAGCGGGGATCTTGGCTTTTGTAAAAGCAGTGGACCACGAGTTAATAATGGTTTTATTGATTAGTCTATAACATTTTCCATACAAATCTCACCACCACGGCCACTGGCATATCAATGGTTAGCAGGTTTCGGCTTTTCCTAGTCCTCGAGAGTCTTCGGATCTTTCAACAAGCTTAGACTTTTACGTCAGTTATGTTACTTTCCTTAGTATAACTATTTCCTTAGTGTAACACTCTCCAGATCGGACCTAAGTCTTAAAAGTATCACATGATGGTTTGCTCAGCACACTCGAAAAGGTCCGGGTATGAAGATCACTGGTATCCTCATCACCGACCTTCTTCAGTGCTCAGCTTGAGACTAATCCATGTAAAACCAAGTTGTATTTGTTTGTATGGAGATTGTTACATCACATCTCAATTGGTGGGAACAGTTCTGCGAGAGTCAAGTTAGGCTTATGAACGGTGGACAGCCCTGAGCAGGTCGTCTAACCAGCCGTCCCATCCTAGATGCCATGCGAGAGCGACTTACGAGAAGTAAAACACGTGGAAAGCGCGATGCTACTGGTTCACTAGAAGAAGACGCTGTGGCGGATGCCGCTCGGTCCGAAGTAGAAATTCCGCGAAGGTCGGAATACCGCGCGCTTGGCAAACCGTAAAGAGCGCGCCGACCCCGTCACAGCCGCAAGAAGTCCGGCCTTCCTGTGGGAAGGAAGCCGCGGTCTCTGCGGTGATCTAGAAGCGGTCTGGAGGTCGCACAAGCACGCACTGTCGCTAAAATCAGTACCACCTACGTTTTCACCCGTCGCTGTTGAAATGATGACACAAATCTTGAATAATAACCGCTTGACTGCTCTTGTAAATAATTTATTTAACGATCGGTTTCGTAGCTTAGAAGCGGCATCATCAGGTTAGATCTGTTAAATGAGGGGTAGCTTGGCTACAGTTGTAGTGTGTTATATCTACTATAAATAGTGAGAAATGGAGCAAACTACCTACATCTTAAATTATGACATTCAACTTGCGACATGGACGGGACCGAACATTCACTGTCTATAAATAAATGACGCAAGTAGCGAGTCTTCAGTTAAGTAGAAAGCTTGGGTTCCACAATCCCTCAAGGGCCCCTAAGAAGTTCTTTAAAAACTACCAGAATTGTCAAGAAATATCCGCCCAGCCAAATGAGCAACAATGGTCTGGAACAGCCAGTGACAAATTAAATCTTATGATGAATGTGGAAAGGACGACAACAGGCCGATCATAAATTTTTACTGGGTTTTTCTGTTGTTTTTTAGGACGTTTCACTACGCAGTTACAATTGGGTCTTATGGTCTCCGAGAAACTAGAGATATTGCAAAATATGGAGAAATATCGCATTGTGGTGGTACATCTCTCCAGTCACACTTCGTCCAAAAAGAGGAACTTAACTTAGGTAATGACATACCACGTGGCGTGAATCGACCCTACCTGCAGGCACGTAGCAAGCGGTCAGTTCCAACACAGATCAATCTAAGCTTATCATATGGATGTAGGTTAATAGGAAAGACAGTATCACATACATAAAAACAGAAGAAGCCCATTTTTAACTCATTAACTGAAATGTATTCTACACATAAGATATAGAGGAAAAGAGGACAATGAATATTAAGCACTGGAATCGGGAGGAAAGAGTGCACTTGTATTCGATATCAGGATTCGCAGGTGTCGAAACATCAGGTAATCAGTTAAAATAAAAGTTACAAAACAATGACAAGGACTTCAGCTTAGGGCTAAGAGGAGTAGAGGAGGGAAATTTACTGTCCAGTCGCATAAATGTGAACACGTGTCAGACACATGAATCACCATCCTTTCCAGCATGAACCGCTGCAACTCATGCAGGAGGAGAGTCAATTATCTTCTGTAAAAGCTACCCATCATCACTCAGTGGACGACAAGTTGCGGTACTGGCGAGCAAATTCGACCATTCGTCGCCGATGAACCGCAGTCATCATGGCTGGAGACACCACGCCCTTGCTGCGGAGCCCCATGTACAGCAATGTTCACTGGATGGTTGTTGAGCAGATACTGTTTGTTGATCGGAGGGGTTGGTTGTTACAACAGTTGCACGTCTGTTGGCACGTACGTATCTCCGCAACTGTAGCTTACGCCTATTGTAACACTTATATCGATTAGGAGTAGGTTTAATTTATGTAACTGTGTATTTGAAATTTATGAAGTGTGTATTCTGTATTGTTTAAACTCCTTGATGTGTGGCAAGAAAATTATAGTTTAGTAATATATATATATATATATATATATATATATATATATATATATATATATATATATATATATATATATATATGAGAAATGCAAAAGAATATGTTGAAATTTTAAGTTATTATAATATGAATACGTTTATGAAAAAGAGTATGTTTGTTAAAGGCTGGTTCATGCTGGTATTTGTGACATGTAAAGGCTGCAGGGAAGTCCCTAAGCAACGAAAGTGGCATGGCGCGATGTAAAAGGTAACTTTGGCGGCCGAACTGAGCGGATCCTATTTGTGTGACCGACAAGCAGTGTGTGGCTAGCCTTAGCACGGTACACCTCAATGGCGCTAAGAGAGGCAATTTGAAGCTGCATTAAAAGCGATTTGCCTCGGATGTGGATCTGGCTATTATTTGGTGTTCACGGAATAATAGTAGACTCTAGTATGTCGTAAATCCAACGCCAAGAAGAGAATTTATAGACCATTCGCACATCAAGAGCCCTGACTAACGTTATCCGCCATTACGTCTGCCACCATCTTTCGCCACTTCTTCACAAACTTTATACATTCAGTTGAGTAATGTATGTGAGTATGGACCAGATAATTCGTGTGTTGTTTCAATAATAATCACATAAAACACAAATTCGTGTCCGGAACCATATTTTCAGTCCTGATCACGAACATGCGCAGGGTCCTCACTTAAATGCTACTACAACCAAGTATCCTGATACAAATGAACAATTGCAGTCATGTGTTTGAAAGTGATTTTTTTGCCTGTTAAAGTAAGAGTAACATCTGGATGTTTTGTTAATGAACTACTCCAAATGAAATTGTAAAGGTAGGAAGTTTAAATATAAAAATTCAAAAATCAATTAAAAGTGAAGTTGGATAGGCCTTTGCTAAAGTATCCTTAGTTTATTATAACATTTAGTTTTGTAGGATTACAGTGCAAGATTGTGTAAATATTATCGTAATGAATACCTGCTTCACAGGTAATTAAAGTTTAAGTATACATAAATCTTTAATGAACAGATTTACGGTAGTAATGTTAGAAGTAAAATTATGCACAGTTTCAAATAGGGTGTAGCTTTGGTATCCACTACGAAAAGTTCCTTTTTTTAAGTTAATTAAGCCCAGTGTTGTATCTTACTGTTTTGCAAAGTAATTTAAGTGAACGATTAGCTTTTAGAGCTAGTCTTTACTACTGCAATATTCAAAGATTTTTGACTAGCAAAACTATACTAGTTTATGGGTCCCCATTGTATTCTCCACCTATTAAGAAAAAAATGAACTATTACTCTTACTAAGGAAAACTTTTGTATGTAGAGGAGGTTAAACAATGTATTTAAGATGTTGTTGTTGTGGTCTTCAGTCCTGAGACTGGTTTGATGCAGCTCTCCATGCTACCCTATCCTGTGCAAACTTCTTCATCTCCCAGTACTTACTGCAACCTACATCCTTCTGAATCTGCTTAGTGTATTCATCTATTGGTCTCCCCCCCGCCCCTACGATTTTTACCCTCCACGCTGCCGTCCAATACTAAATTGGTGATCCCTTGATGCCTCAGAACATGTCCTACCAATCGATCCCTTCTTCTAGTCAAGTTGTGCCACAAACTCCTCTTCTCCCCAATTCTATTCAATACCTCCTCATTAGTTATGTAATCTACCCATCTAATCTTCAGCATCCTTCTGTAGCACCACATTTCGAAAGCTTCTATTCTCTTCTTGTCTGAACTATTTATCGCCCATGTTTCACTTCCATACATGGCTACACTCCATACAAATACTTTCAGAAACGACTTCCTGACACTTAAATCTACACTCGATGTTAACAAATTTCTCTTCTTCAGAAAGCTTTCCTCGCCATTGCCAGTCTACATTTTATATCCTCTCTACTTCGACCATCATCGGTTATTTTGCTCCCCAAATAGCAAAACTCCTTTACTACTTTAAGTGTCTCATTTCCTAATCCAATTCCCTCAGAATCACCCGACTTAATTTGTCTACATTCCATTATCCTCATTTTGCTTTTGTTGATATTCATCTTATATCCTCCTTTCAAGACACTGTCCATTCCGTTCAACTGCTCTTCCAAGTCCTTTTCCTGTCTCTGACAGAATTACTTCGTCATCGACAAACCTCAAAGTTTTTATTTATTCTCCATGGATTTTAATACCTACTCCGAATTTTTCTTTTGTGTCCTTTACTGCTTGCTCAACATACAGATTGAATAACTTCGGGGAGAGGCTACAACCCTGTCTCACACCCTTCCCAACCGCTGCTTCCCTTTCATGCTCCTCGACTGTTATAACTGCCATCTGGTTTCTGTACAAATTGTAAATAGCTTTTCGCTCCCTGTATTTTACCCCTGCCACCTTCAGAATTTGATTGGTTCAAATGGCTCTGAGCACTATGGGACTTAACATCTGTGGTCATCAGTCCCCTAGAACTTAGAACTACTTAAACGTAACTAACCTAAGGACATCACACACATCCATGCCCGAGGCAGGATTCGAACCTGCGACCGTAGCAGCCGCGCGGTTCCGGACTGCGCGCCTAGAACCGCTAGATCAAAATTTGAAAGAGAGTATTCCAGTCAACATTGTCAAAAGCTTTCTCTAAGTCTACAAATGCTAGAAATGTAGGTTTGCCTTTCTTTAATCTATTTTCTAAGATAAGTTGTAGGGTCAGTATTGCCTCACGTGTTCCAACATTTCTACGGAATCGAAACTGATCTTCCCCGAGGTCGACTTCTACCAGTTTTTCCATTTGTCTGTAAAGAATTCGTGTTAGTATTTTGCAGCTGTGATTTATTAAACTGATAGTTCGGTAATTTTCACATCTGTCAACACCTGCTTTCTTTGGGATTGGAATTATTATATGATATTATATTATATGATGTTATAAGATGTTATTCATCTTTATTTGTGTTTTTTCCATGTCAGTCGAGTTAGAAGCCGCCCATGTACAAAATTAGTTCTGCACTTCATGCAGTGACGTATCATGCTTGTTCATGTTCATGTTAAGTAATGCTCTGGAGTGTGGCTGTCATTATTATGAGCTCGGTGCAAATTTGCTTCCCATAATTTACTGGTATGTGTGTTATTGGTTACTGCTGTTACACACAGTACAGAGTGCACTGTGGCAGTTTGTATCCTGTTTGATATTCAAAGGGAAATCCCAACAAAAGTAACTTTAATAACATATACAATTTTCTCAAATAAATATTTGCAAATTAATGTGCCTGATTGGGCTGGCGACCATTAAATTTTTTCTTTCATTTATGGTTTTACCACTTTCGTTAACTCCCAAGATTAAAGCCTGTTTGGTTTTTCTGTTAATTTCACCAAATTCGAAATTATAGTCCGATACCCTTGTCCACCAGACACACGCGCGGTCGAATTTCGAAATCTTCTCAGAGTGTAACGTTAACGCGTTTCACGGCACGTTAGTGTTATACTATCGTTTATGGCCTGTGGTGCACCAGAGTTGCTACCTCGTCAGTTTTTAACAGCATCATTTCGACATGCACGGTATACTTTAAAAACGGCATTATGACAGCGGCTGCACTGCTTTCCACGTCCCCCGACACAGTTTTTATATCCTCCACTTTTAGTGTGTGATATTCGCTATTTTTGGCTTCATTAGAACAGCAAATAATTAATACTTTCAGCCAGAAGGCAAATACTTGTTTATAAAGAATGATTAATGTATAATAAGGCGCCGCATTAGCGATGGTGGAATTTCCTAAATAATGTAATTCGTCGTCTTTGGGCGGCAACATAAACCGAAGAACACGGATAGATATGCGAGCCTTCACTATTTGTTCGCTGGAGAAGAAATGAAGCCCTGAGCGCTAAAGGCTTGTACTGTGTTTCTTAAGTAAGACGGACGCAGATTTGTGGCATTCTGATCTAATTTTTACTAAATGTATAAAAAGGGGTCCCGTCTAAGTTCGAGTGAAGTGTAAAAAGAAGCACTGTTATAACTTATCGTGACGACGCACGAGCGACTCAAGAGGACAATGGCTATCTATATAAAAGAGCGCTCAATGGACATGAAACGGACATAAAAATGTACTGTCATTGTAGTACTAAGCTTAAGGTACGATATATGTTTTAGTTATAATAAACATTTGTTCTGGGAATACTGATTCATTTAGCAGTGCTCATTCCTATCATCTCCTCAGTATTATTTTCATTTTAATTATGCATTTTGCTAAGATCACAGACAGCAAGACCAGCAGACCAATGTGCGTGTTACATTGATAAAAAGAAAACTGTTTTATCGTCTTCTTGCATCAGCTTTAATATTAAATTTCCCTTTTGTGTGATGTTACAGTTGTTTTTGCGCCCTTAAGATGTTTCTGGTCCCTTAGGAAATTGTTTTGTCTTAAAAATAACTTCACCACCGGGTATGATCGTATCTGCGATCATGAAGTAATTAGAAAGACGATAATGCAATTTATTAATGAATAGCACGATAGCTATGACTGCTTCAAGCCACGCGAAACTGCAATTAAAGACTATTCACATTTCATAATGCAATATTTTATGACAATGGTCAATCAATGATTCTTACGCCAATTGTGATTGATAAACAACTTTTCCATCGAATAACAACATCACTTTTATTTTGTTACATCACAAGTGCTGCCACCCTCCGTCTGTGAGTCGTTACTGTACGTTGAAGTCGAACATAGAGGTTGTCCAATTAATGTGATTAGACCTATATTAGGGGCATTGTTTTGAGATCGCGTGGATCACATAGTTCATTTACGTCTCGCTAACAATTAACATCCTACTCGATTTTCAAAGGCTCTCATTACTCCCTGTAAGTGCGTGAGGCCTTAGAGCCAGACTTTCATGAAGTGCCGCCTAACGTAAGGTTCTCTCTGATGGACATTGAATACGCAGACGTTACATGTTGACTCCTCCAGGCATCTGCGAACTCCAGCTGTGGAATGTATTGGTGATAACGAAAATTTGTGCCGGACCAGAATTGGAAACTGGATTTTCCTCTTTACGCGAGTGGTCACCTTAACCGCTTCGGCTATCGGAACACACGTCACCGACAGATCTAAACTTCCATATGTCACTGTTATGTCTACAGCACAAGTTCTGGATTCTTGTTCAGGGAGAGACGTGTGATTAAACTCACAGCCTTGCTTATGTCCAATGTTCTAGCATAACATAAATACATTAATGAAACTAATGTCACACACGGTGTACCGTAGGTCACTCGATAACGAAAATGTTACCAGAGACGGATCTGTATCGAAATTGAAAGAAATTTGGAAATTTGTGGTAAGGACTATGGGACCAAACTGCTGAGGTCATCGGTCCCTAGGCTTACACCCTAATTAATCTAACTTAAACTAACTTACTCTAAGGACAACACACACACTCACTCCCGAGGGAGGACTCGAATCTCCGACGGGGGAGACGCGCGCTATCCGTGACAAGACGCCTCAGATAGCGTGTCTATCGCGCGCGGCCCTGAAAGAAACAAAAATTATCACACAGCAGTGAGTTGGGACACTCCTCAGAAATATGTCACTTTCTGACTTATACTACATTGTACGCTCTGTGGAACATATAATTTTGCAATGGCTGTTCGTAAACAGAACGTTTCAGTCTTTTTAAAAACGTATTCCCCAGATCAGTGATGTCAAGCTGAAATAACGCGTGTTTACCAAAAATAAGAAACTTGTTGTTGGTGAGACCTTTAATGCTAAGCTCGCGAACATCGATTTACATGCTTGAACTTCTTTCAAAGCTGTTGTTCATAGTTTTCTGGTCGACAGTGACTGAACTGTCGGACATATACAAAAAAAGGGGTGTCGAATGTCAGTAATGACACATTTTTACTTTCGCCCTGATACCTAGGTGCTGTTAGGGATGAACAAGATGAAAGCTTCCACCAAGACATTCTTACCAGGCAAATTTGTACAGAGGTCGCTGGAAGCTTTCATTGACGAGTGATTACTGTTTTCTTTTGTAAGAAGTCTCGTCAGTGTCTCTAAACAAAACCCAATACCTTAAAATCAATTGCCATTTACATTCTGAATGAAACACACGCAACACTGGTGTAATATTGTACAATATACAATCAATCAATGCAACTGCAATTTAGTTTGTAATATGTTAACGTCTTATGTAACTGTTGCAATTATTTAAGGGTTACATACATAATAATGTGGGTTTATTAATGTCCATGACAATTGTAATTAAGACCGTAGCAGTTTAATTCTAATTTTGTACCTCAAGAAACCAGTTTCAGAAAAGATTTCCAGTTTGATTAGCAGTGTTATCACCTAGTGAAAACGTCCGCCCTGATAGCTGATTGGTTAGCGCGACGTTATGACGTGCAAAGGGACCCGGGTTCGATTCCCAGCTTGGTCGGAGATGTTCTCCGCTCAGGGGCTGGGTGTTCTGTTGTCCTCATCATCATCATCATCTCATCCTCATTGACGCGCAAGTCGCCGAAGTGGCGTCAGACCAGAAGACTTGCTCCAGGTGACCGGTCTACCCGACGGGAGGCCGTCGCCACACGACATTTCATTTCACCTAGTAAAAATAAAGTTACGTAGTTCTGAGTTTGTTTATGGGGTACTGTATGTATTTCTCACAGACACTGAAATGCCTTGCCACAGTACGTTAAACTGCTAGGTGGCCTACAAAAGGTTGATAAAACCGAAGAAAATAAAGGTAAATCTGCCATAAACCGAAGTGTGGTTAGGGTACCACAGTAATTTATTAGCCCTACTGGAATTCGTACGCCATTTTCTTCTTCGGAACTTTGGACCAACTAACCTAGTGAGTTGTAGGGGACCTGCAGTTTAAAGCGCGCGGCCAAACACAAATCTACTCAACATCTGTCATTTTTTGTGGCACGGAGGTTTCAGTGTGTCACAGAATAGCAGTCACGTACCTACTACAATCAAAAATATAATTAAATATGGAACTTCATATTTGCGGGATGATAATTAACACTTTATTACTACCTTTGCATATTACATTTCAGAATGAAAATATATTGTGCTTGCTGTAAAGGTAAGTCTGAAGGAAGAAGGACATGCAGTCTACCAGTTGTGTCTTTGGTCGGTAATCAAAATGTACTGGGTCCTGAGTACGAATAGAGCTAGTGATCAAATTCTGAGCGAAGATGGACGTCATGATGATGCAGAAAGCAATGGAAACTGATTTTTAAAGACATTTAATTTGTATACACAGACGAATGGAAAAACTGGTAGAAGCCGACCTCGGGGAAGATCAGTTTGGATTCGGTAGAAATGTTGGAACACGTGAGGGAATACTGACCCTACGGCTTATTTTAGGAAAGGCAAACCTACGTTTCTAGCATTTGTAGACTTAGAGAAAGCTTTTGACTGTGTTGACTGGAATACTCTCTTTCAAACTCTGAGGGTGGCAGGGGTAAAATAAAGGGAGCGAAAGGCTATTTACAATTTGTACAGAAACCAGATAGTAGTTATAACAGTCGAGGGGTATGAAAGGGAAGCAGTGGTTGGGAAGGGAGTGAGACAGGGTTGTAGCCTATCCGCGATGTTATTCAATATGTATATTGGGCAAGCAGTAAAGGAAACAAAAGAAAAATTCCAAGTAGGAATTAAAATCCATGGAGAATAAATAAAATCTTTGAGGTTCGCCGATGACATTGTAATTCTGTCAGACACAGCAAAGGACCTGGAAGAGCAGTTGAACGGAATGGACAGTGTCTTCAAAGGAGGATATAAGATGAACATCAACAAAAGTAAAACGAGGATAATGGAATGTAGTTGAATTAAATCGGGTGATGCTGCCGGAATTGGATTAGGAAACGAGACACTTAAAGTAGTAAAGAAGTTTTGCTATTTGGTGAGCAAAATAACCGATGATGGTCGAAGTAGAGAGGATATAAAATGTAGACTGGCAATGGCAAGGAAAGTGTTTCTGAAGAAATTTAGTTTAGACAAGAGGAGAATAGAAGCTTTCGAAATGTGGTGCTACAGAAGAATGCTGAAGATTAGATGGGTAGATCACATAACTAACGGGGAGGTATTGAATAGAATTGGGGAGAAGAGAAGTTTGTGGCACAACTTGACTAGAAGAAGGATCGGTTGGTAGGACATGTTCTGAGGCATCAAGGGATCACCAATTTAGTATTGGAGGGTAGCGTGGAGGGTAAAAATCGTTGACGGTGACCAAGAGATGAATACACTAAACAGATTCAGAAGGATGTAGGTTGCAGTAGGTACTGGAAGATGAAGAAGCTTGCACATGATAAAGTAGCATGGAGAGCTGCATCAAACCAGTCTCTGGACTGAAGACCACAACAACAACAACAACACGGTATATATGGCCTGTAATTGAAAAAGTGTCGAGGTTACGTCTTCACTGACGAAAGATTCCAGCCGGCCGCGGTGGTCTCGCGGTTCTGGCGCTGCACTCCGGAACCGCGGGACTGCTACGGTCGCAGGTTCGAATCCTGCCTCGGGCATGGGTGTGTGTGATGTCCTTAGGTTAGTTAGGTTTAAGTAGTTCTAAGTTCTAGGGGACTTATGACCTAAGATGTTGAGTCCCATAGTGCTCAGAGCCATTTTGACGAAAGATTCCGCTATAGTGGCCTATTCAGATCTCCGGGAGATGACTGCCAAGCAGGAGGTGACCATGAAAAAAACGTTGAATAACCAATGGAGTGGTAACATTCTACGAAAGGGAGCGTATAAGTCTCGATGTCATAGGGAAATTCAAAAATGTGAGAAGTGAAATTAGAGCCTCGGTCTGTACTTAGTGGAGGATCAGTAAATTGAAACGGAATGAAGATAAGAATTTCCAGTCAAACGAGTACAGGGTAACATCAACAGCAGAAGAAAAAAGTACAACTGATTTAGGTTCAAATGTTTCAAATGGCTTAACTTCTGACGTCATCAGTTCCCTAGAACATAGAAGTACTTAAACATAACTAACCTAAGGACATCACACACATCCATGCTCGAGGCAGGATTAGAACCTGTGACCGTAGCGGTCGCGCGGTTCCAGACTGTAGCGCCTAGAACCGCTCGGCCACACAGGCCGGCAACTGGATTAGTATTCATTACAAATAAAAAGGTAGTTCATAGAACGAGTTACATTCATTAATTCAGTGATAGGATTATTCTCATCAGAAGCTACAGGCAACCAACGCTAACGACGATATTTCAGGAATACAAGCAAAAGAAGGAAATTCAGCTGTCGCGTAATCCCCACCGCGCTTTTGACTTTGTATGCAATTTATATGGCATGATATTTTAATTAACTGTATATTGCTTATTGTTGCGAGCACAACAGATAAAATTCTAGTCTCACTATTAGTTTCTGCAGTTAAAAATATTTTAACTTTGTGCACCTTTATCAATTACGTGGGGATTCGCACAACACTAAAAGATTTCCTGCTGTGCACGTATGATCTTTAATTTGCAAACTATTTTTATGTAACCCTGATCTGGCTTGTTAGAAATGGAACATGGTATCATTACTGTAACTAATTATGAAATTAAACATTTCCTTCCGCACTTTCATCTCTGAAATGCACTGAAAATTACTCTTATCATACATACTGAAGTTACAGTATGCTATGTTCTCTAAACGTAAAAGCTGTATTGAACTTTTTAATATATGAACACTATCGATTGCCACGTCTAACACGAGAGCATGACACTAAAAATGAAATTTGGTTTTTGTATTATTAGCCAGAACAGGTTTCATCACAGCATTCTTTGATATCACACAAGTAAATTTTTATTGCTCTGATTTACTTAAATCATTTACGTCATTGATACTGTAATAGCAGTTGCCCATGTCCACCTGAAAAGACCTAATAAAATCTGACCTCTGAGGTCTCCGGGAAGCTGAAAGAAATAATTTTAATGTATCGTTACCTGATCGCTTAACTGCGGGAAAATGCTTTCATTCAATTTAATTTGAATTTGCCGTGGCAGCGGCTCCCGCGATCTCTGCTCAGCTCTGCTTCATGAAAAATTCTAAATACGCTGAAAACGGCTGATCTGTAGAATGAAATGCTGGGTGAGCAAGCAATAAATTATTACAAGTATTTTCAACAATTTCTATATTCAAAAATAAAAACAAATTTAAAGTACACACCTTTTTCATTCACCAGTCTCCAATGGCGTCTTTCTCGAACAAGGAACAAAGCTAACCAAGCATTCAATCGAGCGGTACAAGCTCTTACGACTTTGACGGCTACAAGAAGAGAGTAATGTTTTAACCTCCACTATTTATAGGCAATTAAATATGCATTTTTGTTATCTTTGTAAATTATCATTGTATGTTTCGATTTCTACTCTCGCAGACCACAGACGTTATTTGCAAAATATAGATCCATAATTATTGCACAAACATAAAAATGAAAAAAAAGACTATTTGTTTTTTAGAGAGTCTACATAATCGACAACCGTTCATACAGAAATGAAATAATGATAATAATATAAAGATAAAATGTTTCTGTTTTTTCACATATATTACAACGATTTTGTGAATGTCTTGCCAGGAGACGTCACACAGTGTATGTAAAGGAAGGCTTAAATCGTTCTGCCGTATTGCATTTTGGTCCTTTGTAGTAAAAAATAATCATTAGAATTCAAGAGTGTTACTGTGCTGAAGGCAGTAATAAGTAATGCAGTCTAATTATTGCCAGTTGAAATACAGGTTGATTCAGGTGCCCATATCTATGGGTTTTCAGTAGAACCAGCAGCACCTGGATAAACCACAAGCGATTTTTCATATTCTCTGGCTCGCTACGACCAATTAGGTCTATAGGAAAAACGAACAAAACATTTTTGTAGGAAATATAATGTAGTTAAATTTTGTACTGGGTCACATTTATGTTGGAGGCTACGGTTTTACGGTTATTAAAGAAAAAAGCATTTGAAGATCACTCACGTATGTTTCTCTTGCATAGTTAAAAAACTATGGCCTCTAGCGAAAACGTTTCGCGGTGCAGAATTAAACTACTCATACATTAAATTTTCTACGAAAAGTCCTTTTCATTTTTTCTGTAGGACTAATAATTTGTGCCTAGCTAGCGAGAGAATACTAAAATCTTGAATGTGGTATTTGAAGGCGCTGCAGGTTGCATAAAACCCAGAAATAGGGGTAGCCGAGTCAATCTGTGAATGAACCAGTTACACTAACTATTCTGAAGACATATGGGTGGTAAACATATGAACCAGAAATCTGCGGGAACCCGTAGTGGGCGTGGTGGTGGAGTGGGTGTGACAGAGAGAGAGGTGTAATGTGGGTAGTGGAATGCCGTTAACGAGGAGAGAGCTCGAAGGTGGGCTGGGTATCTGGCGAGGATGGCAAAAGCAGGTCGTAGCGTGCAGAGTTATGGGCCGGCCGAGCGACGACACGGCTACCGCATTACCAGGCGGCAGGCCCTCGCCAGCGGGACAAGGACGGCGCCCCGGTCTGCGCAGGAGCAGAAGCTGCCGTCGACAACAGGCCTTCTATGGGGCACGGGCGGTCGTGAGAACTTTTGCGAATGAGGACGCACTGACTCCAGAACCTTCTTATACGATCGGCGTTCCAGAACGAATAGAAGACAATTTTTTCCTGAAAGAAGGGTGATTTGATTCAGGATTCCATTACACTGTATTATCCCCACTTTTTGGCTACAAAACCCTATGTTACAGTATAATAGATTAATTCGGAAGTCTTATGCCACCCTACTGGGAGGACCTGTATGGTGGCGTAGTACTTCTCTACTGGTTGACGTCAGAGCCAAGGTCTTGCTCTCTCAACTACCTCCCCATCATCTGCGTACTGTATCCCGCGCAGTGCATCCTTCTTTGGGCCAAACAGATGGATATCGAAAGGTGTGAGATCCGGGCTGTAGGTTATATGAGGAAGAATAGTTGAATGAAGTTTTGTGATCTCCTGTAGGGTGCGCAGACTCGTGAGAGGCCGTGCGTTAGGATTTAAAAGGAGAAGTTCGTTTGCATTTTTATGACGACGAACACGCTTTCTTCAGTTGATCGTTGCACAATGAGGGATGAGATCAAACAGAATAACACCTTCAGAGTCCCAGAAGATAGTCGTCATTACTCTACCTGCTGACGGTGCGGCTTTGAACATTTTCTTCGGAGGAGAGATGGTGTGGCGCCACATCAGGGACAACTATTTTGTTTCTGTTTTGAAGTGATGGATCCCTCTTTTATCGCCTGTGGCGTTACTCAACAAATAGTCAACAAATAAGTGTTACGATCAACCTCGTAACGCCAAAGCAATTCCGTACACACAGTCCTTCGTTGCTCTTTAGAGTATTCTGTTAGGCAGCAATTAACCGAGTGACCATACACTTAAGTGCCTGTCAGAGGTTTCAACGAACTACCTTCACAATAATACTCTATTACTTCCCTGATTGTCCATCTTTACAGAGATGGTTGCGGGACCCAGCTGTTCGCTACAGGATGTCAAATGAAATATATTTCAGTCGTCTAATTTCCGAATTGTTACTTCATTTGGCAAGCAATTTCGGGGATTTATTACGTCATTTCCAGGCCCCTTACCGTCCTGTAGGAAGATTCTCTGTTATTCCACTCTCGAGCAGAGCGCGGAAAATATGAACACCTATATCTTTTCGTGGAAACTATTATTTCCATTATTTTACTATGATGATCGTTTCTCCCTATGTATGTCGGCGTCAACAAAATATTTTCGCGTTCGGAGGAGCAAAATGGTGGCTGAATTTTGTACAGGAGATCCCGCCGCAACGAGAAACGCCTTTCTTTTAATGATGTCCACCCCAAATCTTGTATCATGTCCGTGATACTCTCTCGCCTATTTCTCGACAATACAAAAGTGCTGTACTCCTTTTTACTTTCTTCGTGAACTCCGTTAATACTATATGGTAAGGATCCCACACCGCACAACGGTACTCCAAAATCGGAAGGACCAGTGTAGTGCAGGCAGTCTCCTTAGTCGATCTGTTACATCTCATATGTGATCTGCCAATAAATCGTAGTCTTTGATTCGCCTTCGCCACAGAATTTTCTATGTGTAGCATTTTCTATGTGTCATTTCCCATTTAAATTGTTTGTGATTGTAATTTTTAGGTTTTTACTTGACTGATTTATCGTGTAACCGAAGTTTAACGAATTCTTTTTAGTACTCATGTGCTTACACTTTTCATTATTTAGGATCAATTGCCAATCTTCACAGCATACAGATATCTTTTTTGAATGGTTTTCAAATATTTTTTGATCTTTTGATGACCTTCGTAGACGATAAACGACAGCGTCATCTGTAAACAACCTAAGACGGCTGCTGAGATTGTCTCCTAGATCGCTTATAAAGATGAGCGACAGCAGAGGGCCTATAACACTACCTTCTGGAAAGCCAGAATTAGCTCTTGATTTCATCGATGACTTTCCGTCCATTACTAAGAACTGCGACCATTGTAACAGGAAATCACGAATCCAGTCACATAATTTAGACTATATTCCATAAGCATACAATTTAACTACAAGCCGCTTGTGTGGTACTGCGTCAAAGGCCTAATTTGAAATCCCGTGTCAGTAGCACTCAGCACTTCGTGAGAGTAAAGAGCTAGTATCTTTCACAAGAATGATGTTTTCTAAATCCGTGTTGATGTTGACTGTGTGTCAATAGACCGTTCTCTTCGAGGTAATTCATAATGTTCGAACACAATATATATTCCAAAATGCTGCCGCATATCGACGTTATGATATGGTCCTGTAATCTAGTGGATTACTCCAATTACATTTCTTGAATATTGGTGTGACCTGTGCAACTTTCCAGTCTTTGGGTACGGGTCTTTCCAACGAAACGTTGTATATGATTGCTAAGTAAGGAGCTATTGCATCTGCGTACTCCGAAGGGACCCTAATTGGTATGCAGTCTGGACCGGAAGACTTGCATTTCTTAATTTATTTAAGCGGCTTCTCTACTCCGAGGATATCCACTTCTAAGTTACTGGTGTTGGCGGCTGTTCTTGATTCAAATTCTGGAATATTTACTTCGTCTTCGTTGGCGAAGGAATTTTGGAAGCCTGGGTTCAGAGACTCTTGTTTAGCAGCTTTGTCATCGATAGTATTTGCATTGCTGGAGCAGAGAAGGCATTGACTGTGTTTTTCCACTAGCAAAGTCTCATTGTAGAAACTATTGTAAGAATCTAGCATTGAGGTCAGCGCTAAATTTAGAGTTTCTTTACAAGACCCCTAATCTTGGGGATTTTGCATCCGTTTACATTTGGCATGCTTTTTTCGTTGCTTCTGCAATTGTGTTCTGACCCGTTTGGTGTAGCAAGGGGGATCAGACTTGTCGTTTGTTAAATTATTTGGTATAACTCAATTTCTGTCTATACTGTTTCTTTGAATCCAAGCCGCATCTCGTCTACGCTTAGATTGTTAATGTGGAGGAAGTGGATATTGTCTCTCAGGAAAGCATCAAGGAAATTTTTATCTGCTTTTTTAAAGTTGGTATACGGTCTATGGTAATATACTCTACAATTTTGAAATTTAATTGTGGCCTAGAGCCATTTGAATTGCACTTGGCTTATGTTTGCTATTTTTTAAATTATTTAATTGCTATCTTAATTGGATTTTATCTTTTTGATTTATTAAGATTTCTTGTTTCGAGGCCTTCAGCCGTGAAAGAGTTGCATTCGGTAAAGGACCAGCTATGTGCCGCTTTGGTTGTGAAGGTTATTGAATTACAATAACAATTAGAAGGAGAAACGAACCTCAACCTTTTTCCCTTCCCCAATCCTACTACCTGTTCTGCCCAGCGGGTTTAGCGGGCGTTTCATCTTGTTAATTTCTGTTCGTGCTTCTGTTCATGTCTTCTTAATCTTCTCTCGCGTTTCTTGTCTCGATTCTTTCATAAAATCGAGAAGGCATGGTATATCATCACGCTACTTTCTCTCTCGTGCTGTCCTCCCTCCATGCAAAGTGGCAGGTGAGAGTCTCAACTTCACAAAGTCGTGGTCTCTTTGTCTGTCAAATATTTCGCGACTTTATGCGCCCGCCGGACTGACTCGTTCAGATGCACATTATCTATTCACGACTGGTGTCGTCTAGGTAATTCAACTGTTTGTCTGTGTCCTCCACTATATCCTCCCTTACTACTCGGTTTTCTGCCATTTCTACTCTGTATACTATGCTACTTGTTCCTTTTCTTTGCAAGCTTTATTACTGTTAACAAGAACTCTGCAGTCTACTGTCCTCAAGTAAATGCATGAAAACAGTTTCACAAAAACAAAAGTTCCTACACACTAAGTGAATCTACTGAAAAAACAGACTGTGTCTATCATTTCCCGATAGACTTCACTATCCTAACACTGTATAAAGTCCAGTCCTAATGCACATAATCCATTAAACAACAACATATCTATATAAACGATTTGGGAGACAATCTGAGCAGCCGTTATTTGCAGATGACGCTGTCGTTTATAGACTAATAAAGTCATCAGAAGATCAAAAAAAAAAAATTACAAAACAATTTAGAAAAGATATCTGAATGGTGCGAAAATTGGCAGTTGGCTCTAAATAACGAAAAGTGTGAGGTCATCCACATGAGTGCTAAAAGGAATTCGTGAAACTTCGGTTACACGAAAAATAAGTCTAAAATACATCGAAAAAGTTCAAAGAAGGGCAGCCCGTTTTGTATTATCGCGAAATATGGGAGAGAGTTGAAAATGTTGTTAATGAAACTTCTCTATTTAAACTAGACTGAACTGCATGTGACTGCTTTAGTCTTTAATAAAACTTGCGTCTGTCTGTGTATTTAACTGAACTGAACTTTATCTGACTGCATGAAAATATTGTTGGAAAATTAATACTCAAAATACACATCTGACTGCATGAAAGTTTAGTGGTAAAAATAAATGAAAGTCACCAACCTGCATCTGACTGCGTCTGTGGACTTAGCTCGTGCACTCCTTCCCGTTTAGCCGATAATAAAACATATATTCAACTCAGCTGTAGTGCAATGGCATAAAATTGTCATTCTAGATAACTTCACTCATTTTGGCCCTGTTTGTTACTTAATAAAAATTCTGTCCTGATCTGAATAATTTGCCAACTGTGCAATGGCATATAGATTATTTTACTCTGATAAATGAAATTATTAGCTTTACTCATGGGAACTTTACTTTAATGTACCATTTGGTTCAATGCCAGCACAGGATGCGGAGAACGATATAAGGTGTGAGATGAAACTCTAATTTTATCTAAAAATTATTTATTGTTCAAACTTTTAAGACACATGTGAAAAACTAAAAAAAACTTCCATAGCATGGATTTACGAGAAAGTTTCACAAAACGCTCATTGCATCAACAATTGGATTTCTATCTAGCTTTTAGACATTATTTAACCAAAGAAAACCTATTTTATTAATTATTCTTTCTAGTTTCCCCAGGTATGTGCCGAGTTTCGCTCAATATATAGCTTATTATGTGCGTAGCGCCAATTCGTACTTTGATGCTGTCACGACCCGGCTGCCTCCTGCAGGCATCTAGCTCCGACTCGTAACACGTATGCTGTCTCTACGCATCTTCTCACCACTACTCAAACTTCTACCGCGTGCACTTAGCTCTGTTAGCTGTCAAAGATCTTACTACTCGAAGATGTACTACTCGTCCAACCTTGCGGTTGGGAACTATCGACATTTTTCACTGGCTCTATCCTAATCGAATCTCAGCAAATACCTTTCAGAGTGTCACAGAACTGATACAGAATTTGGGCTGGATATCATTAAAAGAAAGGCGTTTTTCGTTGCGACGGAATCTTCTCACGAAATTCCAATCACCAACTTTTTCCTCCGAATGCGAAAATATTTTGTTGACACCGACCTACATAGGGAGAAACGATCACCACCATAAAATAAGGGAAATCATAGCTCGTACGGAAAGATATGGGTGTTCGTTCTTTCGGTGCACTGTATGAGATTTTACTAATAGAGAATTGTGAAGGTGGTTCGATGAACCCTCTGACAGGCACTTCAATATGATTTTCAGAGTATACATGTAGATTCAGATGAACATACAACAATGAGAAAAAATAAAGTGAGCACAGAATTCACAAAGAAAATCTTAAAAAGAAATATTTTTTTTATGATACAAAAGTACAAGTACGTTTCTTGTTCTCCCAAGTGAAGATAACTGTTTATTGCAGAATTCTGCAAAACTAGTAATATTCCCACATATTTAATTTTATAATGCTGAGTGCTTTGTCGTCTATTGACCTGATAGCTACAAAAATTGCATTTTGAAAATTAAGAGCTGAATTTCATCAGACGATTCCTTTTTTTCAAGATCCTGGCAGTGTCGCCATTTGTAACACTGGTGAGTCGTGATTTTAATATGCTGCAATCTGACAATCCCTACTATGGTTCACCGCCCTCACATGTTAGACAAAAATTATTTAGTTGATTCTAACTGGTTAATGTACTTAAATAACATATTCTGGATCACTTGGGTAGAGACTAATCCTAACTGAATAAGAATAAAAGGATGCTATGAAGATACTTGTTACAAAAACATCAAGGAAGTACAAAGTAGATTCAGTGTAATTAAAACATCTCTTTAGTTTTACTGGCTGTACTGTGTTCAAGATTGGCACAACACCTATCTTGTACACAAAAATCGCATCCCCCGTTTTCACCACATAAATAATTAATTAAATGGTTGATACTTTCTAGCCTCTTTGTCAGCAAAAATGATAACTCTGACTGGTGCAGACAGCAGAGACCACAGAAAACAACCTAGTATAACTGAACACATTTATCGTTACGATTCCCTATTTTAAGCCAACCTGCATGTATCACCATAAACAGTCGGTGGAGAGCACATGTGCTGCGTCGATCTGCCGAAGGATGAAGTCATCGTGGAGAAGCAGTATGAATGTGCAGAAGAGAATTTACCTACACAGAGAACGTGTGGCTGCACCCACACGCTCTTACATTCTAAGTTAATCAAGTACAGAGTTCGTTTAAGAGTCAAGACAATCTGCTTGCACACTTGCCAGGAGCAGACACTTGACTCAAGAGTACGGTTGTAAGTGAGCACTGTGGAATGCCTAAGGCTCCATGGAGAAACATCAATTTGTTCCTCTGCTCGCAGGGAAACAAAATTATTTTGCTTCAACTGTCACAATCGGCACTTTCTTATACTACTTTTGAGAGTGATCATTGGACGCTTTGCCAGCTAGGCTTCAAACAAATTACATGCTCACCAGCAATATGTAGCAGCTGAACATCCACCAGAGAGTCCCTCGACACGTTCTGTGTAGATACTAAGAAACCTTGGTTCACTAATGTGGGCTCTTGACTCAGTCAACGGTGGTATTCGGTACAAGCTGATTTTCTCCCACTCTTTCTAGATGTGTAATAGCTGGCCAACCCTAAGCAGTTCATGCAAAGTGTTCTAGAAGCTTCTTGATAAATGAAAAGCCACGTCCACCTGAAGGAGATAGTGAATCACAAGGCCTTCTGGATACAGCAACAGAAAAGTGCTATGTGCCCTTCATGGGAAGAATTTTTAACGGAGGACTCCTGGGCAGCTGTGTGGCGATAGGAGACACCTTCCCTCGGGGCTGAATGAAATGGAGACGATTCTTGTTATATGGCTATCTTTACTGTCCCCTATCAACTTTCGCCTGCGCTCCTGACAACAAGAAACGACACTCGGTCGGCAGATCGACAGGATGGCATTGTGGCGGGCTGTAAAATTTTGCCCTTCAGTCACTGAGAAAAAACTCCCAACTTTCCCAAACCTACTCAAAGTCATATGCTTATTCAGCCTCTCTAGTACAAAAATCACTTTTATAAATCATACAGTACTACAACTATTAATGTGAAGCTGCTCAGTATCTGTCAGTATGATTAATAAACTGATAACACCACGTAATCTTCGATCCCAAATGATATAAGTATGATAATCAAATCAACCACACTCATCATGGTAATTGAACATTTACGGAGGCAAAATACCGCCGCCTTACATGCTATTGATGTATTCATTCTACTAATCCTCATGATCTCGCCAATATCGATACTAGAAATTTACAAACGATAAAAACTATGGAGCTCATTTAACAATAGTACACAGATCCTACATTCCCCAGCCAGTTGCCGTGTCACACAGCCAGCGCCACTTTCAGTGAAGTTTCTCTCAGCCATTTCAAGAGAGATATACGTTTTCAGACGCCATATACCATGAAGCAAAATGCTTAATTTTCAGTTATCAATCGATCTTTAATTTTGAGTGCACTCGGCATCATGAACTTTAGGGTTGGTTTTCTCTAAAATGGGGCAGTAGTGAGCCAAAATTTTTTAGAGTCTTTCATTTTAGGTGATCACAAGGGACCTGCCACACATTAGCCGAATCAGTTGGCTTTCCTATTGTAAGAAAAAGATCCACTGCCAGAAAGTAGGTCGGAAATGGCTGAAAGAAATACCATTCCCCAGATTACCCACTCGTGTAGTCTCATAATGCAGACCTGTGTTCATAGTCTTAGCGCTACGACAAATGTTGATAATGATGAATGCAGCCATTCACTCTAAATAGTAAATTTTGATGTTGCCATAATTGTCACAGTTCCTTGCTATTATAACTAGTTCAGTCACTTTAATATGACCACCTCCTATTTCGACATCAGTGTGCAACAACCACTGACGGACGGAAGCTGGCCCCACTAGCTGTTGGAGTATAAAAGCGCGTCAGGATAAAGTATGAAACAGTGCAGCTGTTCTAATGCTGAAATGGAGCGATTTATCTGATGTCGAAAAGGGCCTGATCGTTGGTTTTCAGGCCAAGGGCGGAAGTATTCCTGCAACAGTTAAGTTTGTAAACTGTTCGCGTATTCCTGTGCTTAAAGGATACCATGCATGGAAATATGGCGCTATCAAATTCCAAGGCAACTGTGGTGCACCACGGGCCGTGGATGACATGCGAATAGACGTGCAATTGTTGAGCAACCGACTGCTCAGATGAACCAAGGGCTACCAACAGCGTTCGTCAATGAGCGTTCAGCGAACGTTGCTGCACATAGGCCTCCAGGCACATCTGTACGTCCACTGAGTGTCGAAAAGTAATCTTTTTTAGATGACTCACGTTTTATGAACAATAAGACAGACGGCCGTTGGCATATATGGTGTGAAACGTCTAAAAGCGACTACCCTGCAACAATCATCGGTAGGGTCCGCCCTGATAGAGCGAGTGTTGGCGCCTGGGGAACGTTTTCATGGCATTGCCCGGATAATCTAGTATTTCTGGAAGGCACCTACCACGTCTACATGCAGCTTTTTTCCTCCACACAGTGGCATCCACCAACAGACAATGTGTCACATAGCTCGTTGTGTATTTGTGTGGTCTGAAGAGAACTGGGGTGAACTTACCATGCTCCACTGGCAACCGAACTCCCCAAGTAAAAGCCTCGTTTGGACTGTTCACGCCATGGATCGTTTGAGTACTTGTGATTTCTTTATATGATGTTTTATATACGTAACAAGATATTGACAGTGTAGCGCAACAGAGCCAGCTGCAGGCAGACAAAAATGTTGTCTTTTCAAAGTAAAACATGAGCGACAGGCTTGAGAAGCAGAACAAGCTGGCACGGTATAACAACAGGCGACGCTGCAGTATGCTAGTGGAAGGATGGAACTTTCCTCATTTGCTACCATTGTAGCTTCCAGAGCCTCAAGCCCTAAATGAGCATAATCTGGAGCGTATAAGTACTCAGCTATTCAAGAACTAAAGTATTCTCGTTTCAGTATCACAGCCTACACACTCGCCTATGACACACGAAGCGACATCCTGGTACGCAGTACGGGGTCCGCTGTTCAATCACAGGACAGGGCACCCTGTCCTCAGTCACGAGAGAGCCCCTGGCGAGCCGCTCACTCGCTGGAGGGAGGTCATGGCTGCCCCCGCCAAACTGTCAGCTGCACTGCCATGCTGTCATTACGACCACAGCCAGAGACGTCGCTGACAGTGGCATCTGAGTGACGCCATGCTTGGTCCCTGCTCTTCGTGCAGTCAGCAATGCTGGACGTCTATTTTTTCACGTAAGAGGCAACTGCACGCCTCCACCAACCTGTTACTGAGGGCTGGAATAAAGAAGTTAATTAAAAAAAACTACTGTTGTCTTGACATCTCATTTCACACTCAAAGGGCAACCTTCCATGGGTCATCTAACACGTGTCTGATCACTGACATCAACTTCTTAAGCACCTACGGTGAGTCAAAAATATTTTTGTATTTTGGTCGTCGAGAAATGGTTTGAGTGTCGTGCATTTTGTAAAGTAGATTTTAGTATAAGTAGAGAACCAGTGGATAGGTCTAGGTTTGGAGGTAAAGGAAGTCATGATTGATTAGTGCTGTTAGACGTGCACAGTGTAACCTTGTGGCGGTCTCGGTGCCATGTACAGAATCAGTGCCAGTAAAATGTAATGTAAATAATCGCTGAGGGAATATGTCTAGGCAGCGTTGGGAGTAGAGATGGCTCACAATTAGATGTAAGAATTAAGTTAGTGTATTTTGTTTTCCTGTATTGTGAATGTTAGTTAACAAAATGAGTGTTGCCGAGGACAAAACTTCGACAGAGCCAGCGGTGCAAGGTGTGTCTAAGCTGGAAGCAATATGCATATTATTGAAAAGGTAACACAATTAACAGCGGATAATACAGAACTGCAAAAGTTGGTAAAATTACGATCATCACAGTAGGGTGCAGATCTGTCAGTGGCAAATTTAATTACTCCTTTTTCTTGTAAGGCAACTGAGGATGTGCGGACCTTTGTGGGAGACCCTGAAAATCTAGCTGGAATGGATGGTTCGTCTGATAAGAAATTGTTCAGTGTTGCAAAACTGAGACGAACAGGGGGTGCGTCGAGAAACTTATGTAGGTTATACAGAAGTTCTTAAGAGAGCCACAACATTCGAAGAATTTAAAGAAGGTTCAATTCAGAGATATACGAAACGAAATAGTGCTAGGCATTATACGGAACAATTAGGGGTAATAACTAAGAGGGATACGGGAACTGTGGAACAGTTTGCGGATAGGGTAAGGAAAATTAATGGCTGTACCTATGAATAAGGATAGGATGATGCAGTCAATGAAATTATTTTTTAAGAAACTGAGTAGAAGGTGTTCGATTCTTTTTAAGAGGGTCGCATGTGGAAATGTCAGGATGTGTACGGACGGGTGTCTGACAGCTGTGCAGCTAGCTATAGAGTATGAGAAGATCGATTTGTCGACAGGAATGCGGGGTAAACGGACAGTGTTTGCAGCTAGTATAAAATGTTTCGCCTGTGAATGAATGGGACATGTAAGGAGGCAGTGTCGCCGGCCTCAGGGTGGCGAGAATAAAGCAAGAGGAACTAAAGGTCAGGGAAGAACAAAATGTTAACACCACGGAAACCCCAGGTACACGTATGGTCGTTCCCAGTAAGATCGTACACTATGAAATCATATGCAGAGACGGACTGTGCAATAAAAATTACTTTCGGAATTTAAGGATTTATTTTTTCGAAAATGTCATTGCCAGCTACACATATTACAAGCACTGCATACCTACAAAATAAATCACCAGTCTACCACAAACACACAGAAGACTTAGGTATTTGCAACCAATTTTGGAGGCATTTATTGATCAACAGCTGAAAGATGAAACAACTGGAGAAAGTAATAGTGTACGGGGGGCAGGGACAGTGGTTGTGACAAAAAAATAAGTGGATGGAACATGAAAATGTGGGTTTGGTATTGATTACAGTCATCTAAACGCAAAAACCATAATGGATGCCTACCATTTGCCAAACATCACAGAAAACTTGGACCTTTTAGAGCAATGGAGATATTTTTCAACCATGGATATGAAGAGAGGTTACCACCAGATAGAGGTTTCACAACAGAATCGATACAAAATAACGTTTTCGGCACCCTGGGGGCACTACCAGTTCGAAAAATGCACCTGCAAAGTTTGAGATTCTTGGATGGAATAGTTACAGTTTTAAAACCACGGCAATACGTAGTATATCTTAATGACACAATAGTCTTTTTTCTGGGTCATCTGTGGTGTCACCGCTAGACACCACACTTGCTAGGTGGTATCTTAAATCGGCCGCGGTCCTGTAGTACATGTCGGACCCGCGTGTCGCCACTGTGTAATCGCAAACCTAGCGCCACCACATGGCAGGTCAGAAGACACGGACTAGACCTCGCCCCAGTTGGACGGACGACATTGCTTGCGACCAGAAGTACGACGCCTTCCTCTCATTTGCCGAGAGACAGATAGAATAGCCTTCAGCTTAGTCCATAGCTACTACCTAGCAAGGCGCCATTTGTATCAGTGCTTATAGCTTACTAAAATTCAAGAGAGATGTATTCCAACAAGAGAATAAAAGTTAAGTAACATCTACGTACTTTTCTTCTTATTCATTGATAAGTCTCATGTTCCAGAAATTCAAGCCCGTCTGCGTTAGTTTAGCGTGCACCTAGCTACCTCATTGTGTCTATGCTTTATGAGCTAGACACAACATTATTTGGCGACGAGTAAAAGAGTTTGTATTAATTCGTTTGTGTCATGGCTTCGCCACAATCTCCAGATGTACTGTCCGAATTTTTTCGCTTGCAGAATCAGCAGACGCAGGCGTTATTGGAAGCCCTTGGACAGCTCGTCCAGGGTCAACGTGCGCTGCAAAACGATGCGGCAGCCGCCGTTTCTTCGCTACCGCTGCCACAAAACGCTGTTGCACCTCCTTTTCGGCCATACGTGGCGGCCGAAGAGACCTGGCACGAATGGTCTCGCCCGTTCAACTTTCACCTCGCCGCCTACAGAATACAAGGTAAAGAGCGGCAGCCGTTTTTGCTTTCTTGTGTCGGTGTGTCTACCTACCGTGTGATTGTGAAATTGTTTCCCCGACGCGACGTAGCAACTCTGTCCTACGAAGAAATTTTGTCTGCTTTAGATGCCTATTTCAAAGAAACAGTTAATGTAGTTGCAAAACGGTATACGTTCTTTCGTACAAAACGTACGGCCGGTCAGACTAATAGGGAGTGGGTAGCTACTTTGCAAGGACTTACTAGGGAGTGTGCCTTTGAATGTGACTGTGGACTCCCTTATTCAGACACTATGGTGCGTGATGCAATAGCACAGAACGTTTCTGATGTTCGCATAAGGGAACAGATTTTGAAACTCGTAAATCCCTCCCTTCAACAAGTGATAGACATATTGGATAGGCAAGACACACTTGACTTTGCTCAGGACTCATTTGAAACTTCGCCAGCAGTGTGTCACATTACCCGGCCTGCCGGGCCCGCTGCACGGGACGCTAGGCGGCCCTCGCGCTCGTCGCAGCAGCGGCAGCCTACCTTGCAAACACGTGCGCCGCGTAAGCAAGCAACTGCAGTGAAATCATGCCCGCGGTGTGCAACTAGACATTCGCGTGAAAATTGCCCGTCACGCCAAGCTATTTGCTTTTACTGCCAAAAGAAAGGACATGTTCAAAGTGTTTGCCAGAAAAAGCTTAGATCAGACAATCGCAATAATTCCAGGCCTTTTGCTTCGCGCCGGAATCGAACCCAGGACAATCAGGCTCGTGGACCTTCACCCATGGACATTAATGTAGTTCATTCCCACCCGTCCAGTGACACTTTAGCTAACAGTGACTGTGTTCGTCCCACCCAAAGTGTGTGTCGACGTCGCAGGAAATCCCGTAAAGTCGCAAGTGCTTCTGTACCTGTATCAGTTCAATTTGCACGTGACAGTCGCTCTTGTCGTCAGCAGGACAATAAACTTTTTGTGGACTTAGACTTTGAAGGCAAAGTGATCCCATTCCAGCTCGATACCGGAGCTGCAGTTTCTTTGATCAATCACGACACGTACAGACAACTGGGCAAACCGCCATTGCGTGCCGCAAATGTTAAGTTAACTAGTTACTCAGGACAGCCGATCCCTGTGTTAGGACAGTGCAGCCTTATTGCAACATACAAGGGACAGACAAAACTTGTGTCATTTTACGTTCTTCGTTCTTCTAGTGCTGTGAACTTGTTTGGTTTAGATTTGTTTCAATTGTTTAATTTGTCTATAGTAAATCAGGTCCTATCAGTGAATCAGACTGAGCCTTCCGCCAGTGTTTCTAGTCTTTGTGAAGAATTTGCAGACATTTTTGCACCGGGCCTTGGTTGCGCTAAGAACTATGAAGCACATTTGGAATTGAAAGACAACGCGCAACCGAAATTTTGCCCCGCCCGGAAGATCTTTTTGACAAACTGTGCCCGGGAAAATATTTTTCAAAATTGGACCTAGCAGATGCGTACTTGCAGATACCTGTGGACGAAGAATCCCAGCGCGTCTTGGTGGTAAACACGCATCTTGGCTTGTATCGCTTCAAAAGACTGCCATTCGGGTGTGCATCCGCCCCTGCATTGTTTCAGCAATATTTACAAACTATTTGTGCGTCGGTCCCTACTGCTGCGAACTATCTGGACGATATTGTGATCTCAGGACAGACAGAAGCAGAACATTTGCAAAATCTCCGAACATTATTTCAGGTATTGCGTCAGAATGGTCTTCGCTTGAGGAAGGACAAATGTGTTTTTTTTGCTCGGGACTTACCCTACCTGGGGCATGTCATCAATGCCCAAGGTATACATCCGAGTCCAGAGCACCTCCGTGCCATACAGGACTTACCTGCTCCGCAGAACTTAAAACAGCTACAGAGTGTGCTGGGTAAAATTACTTATTATTCAAAGTTTGTGCGCAATGCTTCTTCCATTTCAGCTCCGCTTCATCGCTTACGCCGTAAAGGTGTTCCGTTCGTCTGGACGACGGAATGCGAACGCGCCTTTCGCCAGTTGAAATCGGCATTACTTTCAAATACTTGCCTTACGCCATTCGATCCCCGAAACCCCTTTTGTTGATGGTAGATGCATCGGATTTCGGGATCGGTGCTGTGCTTGCGCACAAGGATGGCTCGCATGATCGCCCTATTGCCTTTGCGTCAAAATTGCTCTCATCTGCGCAAAGAAATTATTCACAAATAGAGAAAGAAGCTTTAGCTCTCGTGTTTGGTGTTACCAAGTTCCATGACTTCTTGTATGGTCGTCACTTTACCATCATCACAGACCACAAACCGTTGACATCGCTTTTTCATCCGAGCAAGCCTGTACCTCCCCGTACAGCGCAGAAATTCATTCGCTGGTCACTTTTTCTCTCGCAGTACCGCTACGATATCTTGTATCGGTCCACTGCTAAGCACGGAAACGCTGATGCGTTGTCCCGTTTGCCTGTTGCTGAGGATAAAGCATTCGATTCTTCCGAACTTGCTTGCATGTTCATTGATTCAGAAACCGATGACGTGGTCGCATCGTTTCCGATTGATTTTCGTCGTGTAGCTACAGCCACAGCTGCTGACCCTGTCCTTGCTACTGTTTTGCGTTTTGTTGCTACGCAATGGCCCTTGTCAAAGTCACGGATCGAAGATCCTTTGGTTCGCCGTTTTTTTGCTCACAAGGAGAGACTTTTTGTACGACGTGGTGTTTTGTTGTTGCGTTCCGATAATGATCAGTCCAGAGTCGTAGTCCCACGTTCGTTACAGTCCTCTGTCTTAAAGCTTCTTCACCAAGGACATTGGGGTATAGTGCGTACGAAACAACTTGCTCGTCAGCACTGTACTTGGTTCGGAATCGATGCTGCGATTACGGCTATGTGCTCCTCTTGTGTGGCGTGTGCCGAACAACAATCCGCACCGCCGCGGAAATTCTTTGCATGGCCGAAAGCCACTTCCCCTTGGCAACGCTTGCACATCGATTTTGCTGGTCCATTCTGGAATGCTCGATGGTTGGTTGTGGTCGATGCTTTCAGTCATTTTCCTTTTGTTGTCCGGATGTCTTCCACGACGTCTTCTGCCACAATCCAAGCCTTGTCTGCTATCTTTTGCATTGAGGGTCTTCCGCAGACTATTGTTTCCGACAATGGCCCACAATTCATGTTCGCAGAATTTCAGTCATTCTGCAAGGCCAATGGTATTCAACATCTGACATCCGCGCCGTTTTCGCCTCAGTCAAACGGTGCCGCTGAACGATTGGTCCGGACTTTCAAGTCACAGATGTTGAAATTGAAAGAATCGCATTCTCGGGAGGACGCTTTGTTACTCTTTTTGTCATCGTATCGCTCTCAGCCCCGCGATGGTCGCTCGCCGGCTGAATTGCTCCATGGTCGATCTCATCGCACCCTGATGTCTTTGCTGCATCCGCCGCATCAGGTTCCGGTGCAGCGGCAGACTCCGGTTTTTGCTCCTGGCGACGTTGTCTATTATCGCAACTATCGCGGTTCACGGCGTTGGCTCGCAGGGCGCATTCTTCGCTGCCTCGGCCGCGCGATGTATTTGGTTTTGGGGGCCTCTGGTGAGGTGCGTCGGCATCTCAATCAGCTGCGCCTCTGTCGTCGCCTGGGTTCTGCCGCTCCCCGTCTGCTTTCAGCGACGGTGCCGTCCGGTCGGCGCCCTGGGGACCCATCTACTGGCTCGCCTCATCCCCAGGTGTTACCGACGCTGCCTTCCATTTTGCCCCATGGCGTCGCGCCGCCGCCGCAGCAGCCGCCGCAGCCGCCGCCGGCGCCGCCCGCAGTGGACGCGTCGCTGCAGCCGCCACGCGCCTCCCTGGGTCACGCGCCGCCGCTCGCTTCCCGTGACCAGCCGTCCTCCGCCATGGACTTCTTGCCCGCTCCGGACCAGATGTCGTCTTCGCCCGTCGGGTGCTCCGACCACATGGAGGTCGACCCTTCGGCCCCTCTTGTATCATTACGTGCGCATACACCGCATGTTGACGTGCACCCTGGACTAGGTTTGCAGGCGTTTCCTAGCTCCCCTCGGACCGAATGGCCGGGTGCGGGTGGCACAGCCTCGCCTGTTGTTAGGCTCCCCACCTCATCGCATACGTCAACATGGGGTCCTCCCCACGGCGGGCGGAAGCCTTATCTCACGACCGTTCGCCGATTTGCGGGGGAGGAATGTGGTGTCACCACTAGACACCACACTTGCTAGGTGGTACCTTAAATCGGCCGCGGTCCTGTAGTACATGTCGGACCCGCGTGTCGCCACTGTGTAATCGCAAACCTAGCGCCACCACATGGCAGGTCAGAAGACACGGACTAGACCTCGCCCCAGTTGGACGGACGACATTGCTTGCGACCAGAAGTACGACGCCTTCCTCTCATTTGCCGAGAGACAGATAGAATAGCCTTCAGCTTAGTCCATAGCTACTACCTAGCAAGGCGCCATTTGTATCAGTGCTTATAGCTTACTAAAATTCAAGAGAGATGTATTCCAACAAGAGAATAAAAGTTAAGTAACATCTACGTACTTTTCTTCTTATTCATTGATAAGTCTCATGTTCCAGAAATTCAAGCCCGTCTGCGTTAGTTTAGCGTGCACCTAGCTACCTCATTGTGTCTATGCTTTATGAGCTAGACACAACATCATCAGTCTTCGACTGGTTTGTTGCAGCCCCCCCCCCCCCATCAATTCCTCTCTTCTGTGCCAACCTCTTCATCTCAGAGTAGCACTTGCAACCTACATCCTCAATTATTTGTTGTATGTATTCCAATATCAACATTCCTCTACAGTTTTTGCCCGCTACAGCTCCCTCTAGTGCCATGGAAGTCATTCCCTCTCCAGGATGTCCTGCCGTCCTGTCCCTTCTCCTTGTCATCCTTTTCCAAATATTCATTTCCTCTTCGATTCTGCGCAGACCAACCTCATTTCCTACATTATCAGTCCATCTAATTTTCAACATTCGTTTGTAACACCACATCTCAAATGGTTCGATTCTCTTCTGTTCCAGCTTTCCCACAGACCACGTTTCACTTCCAACAATTCTGTGCTCCAAACGTACATTCTCAGAAATTTCTTCCTCAAATTAAAGTCTGTGTTTGATACTAGTCGACTTCTCTTGGCCAGGAATGCCTTCTTTGTCAGTACTAGTCAGCTTTTGATGTCCTCCTTGCTCCATCCGTCATTGGCTATTTTGCTGCCTAGTAGAGAACCGCATAAGTTCATCTTCTTCGTGATCATCAGTCCCGATGTTAAGTTTCCCGCTATTCTCATTTTTGTTACTTCTCATTACTTTCCTCTTTCTTCTCTTTACTCTCAATCCATATTCCGTATTCATTTGACTGCTCGTTCCATTCAGCAGATCATGTAATTCTTCTTCAGTTTTTTTTAGGGTAGCAATGTCATCGTATCATAGATATCCTTTCAGCTTGAATTTAATTCCACTTCTGAAACTTTCTTTTATTTGCATTATTACCTCTTCAATGTGCAGATTGAACAGTGTCGGCGAAAGACAAGACCCATATCTTACAACCTTCGTTCTTGGTCGTCGAGTCTTGGCTTTTGTACATATTGTATATTACTCATCTTTCCTTATAGTTTACCCCTATTTTTCTCAGAATTTCGAACATCTTGCACCATTTGACATTGTCCAACGCTTTTTCCAGGTCGACAAATTCTATGAATGTGTCCTGATTTTTCTTTAATCACGCTGCGGATTATTAACCGCATCGTGAGGATTGCCTTTCTCGTGTTTTTACCTTTCCTAAAGCCAAACTGATCGTCGTCTAACACATCCTCAATTTTCTTTTGCATTCTTCTGTATATTATTCTTCTCAGCAATTTGCGTGCATGGACTGTTAAACTGACTGGTCAGTTCTTGCAGTCTCCGGAATTGTGTGAATGATATTTTTCCGAAAGTTAGATGGTATGTCGCCAAACTCGTATATTCTACAGACCAACGTGAACTGTTGCTTTGTTGGCACTTTCCCCAATGATTTTAGAAATTCTGATGAAATTTAATCCATCCCTTCTGCCTTATTTGATCTTAAGTCCTTCAAAGCGCTCTTAAATTCCGATTCTAATTCTAGATCCCCTGTCTCTTCTAAATCGACTCCTGTTACTTCTTCTATCACATCAGACAAATCCCCTCTCGTAGACGTCTTCAGTGTACTCTTTCCACATATCCGCTCTCTCCTCCGGCAGTTGGCATTGGAATTCCCGTTTCCTATATTCTGAGTCAGTATTTCCGAAGTCATATATCTTTTTCGATTTATTCACATTTTACCTGCAGTCATTTCGTCTTAGCTTCCCTGAATTCTTATTTATTTCATTCCTCAGCGTTTAGTGTTCCTGTATTTCTGAATTTCTCTGAACACTTTTGTATTTCCTTCTTTCATCGATCAGCTGAAGTACTTCATTCGTTACCCATGGCTTCTTGGCAGTTAACTTCTTTGTACCTATGTTTTTCTTTCCAATTTCTGTGATTGTCGTTTTTGGAGACGTCCATTCCTCTTCAGCTGTACTGCCTACTGAACTATTTCTCATTGCTGTATCTACAGCCTTAGAGAACTTAAAGCATGTCTTATTCCTTAGTACTTCCGTATACTACTTCTTTGCGTATTGATTCTTCCTGATTAAGCTCAAAATCTTCAAGCTTCTCTTTGTAACTACTAAATTGTGATCTGAATCTATATTTTATTTCGCAATCCGGGACCGAGGCGTTCTGGTTAATAATGAAAGACGCTAACCCTAGACCACGGATATATGGGTGACATAGGACAGGATATGCAGCTAGTGAGGGTAGTATTCCTAAGGTTAAAAGCAGCGAGATTAACACTGAGTACAGAAAAGTGTAGTTTTGTAATGGAACAGGTATGTGAAGGTATTGCAATCATTCTTCAGAGTCACGAACTATTACCAACGGATCGTGAAAGGATTTGCAGATATTGCCAGACAATTGACGCAATTGTTAGAAAAGAGTGGTGAGGTCAGAAGAGTGCTAGCATGCTTTTGAGGAACTAAAACAAGCTCTAACATTAAACTCTAGATTGGTATTTCCGGATTTTAATAGAGGATTTGTTTCATCATATGGTGCATCAAACCATGGAAGAAGGTGTAGAAGATACGGTAGCTTATGCACCAAGACAACTAAATTCTGCAGAAAGAAACTGGCCTACAATGGAGAAAGAGATGTTAAGCATTATTTACGAAAGTACATATTTCAAACGCTATCTCTATCGTAAAATGTTTCGAGTAATAACAGATCATGCGGCATTTAAAGGGTTGTTGGCGTTAAAGGATCCTTCTAGTAGGTTGATGTTATGGGCGGTAAGACTAAATGAGT
The DNA here is from genome assembly GCF_023898315.1 of Schistocerca nitens. Classification (NCBI taxonomy): domain Eukaryota; kingdom Metazoa; phylum Arthropoda; class Insecta; order Orthoptera; family Acrididae; genus Schistocerca; species Schistocerca nitens. Next base: position 332,435,131 of record NC_064621.1, read on the forward strand.
TTGATTTCGAAGTCAAGATTGAATATGGGAAGAAACACGAAAATGCAGATGGCTTAAGTAGAAAAGTTACGTATTGGGGGTAAAGAGCATAAGTAATGGCAAACTGCGCAGAGAGCAGATGACGAATATAAGCAGTATTTTAAGTAGTCACTGTTTTGTATGCAGGATGGGTTGCTACGCAGAGAAACAAAGTTGGGACCGCGGGTAGTGATACCAGCGACGCTAACGAATAGCGTGCTTCCGGAAGTTCATGAGCATATAACGGGTCATTGAGGGTAGAGATCTGCCAACAGAAGAGTATCAGAAAGAAATTGGTGGAGGATTTGGTAGGTGGATGTAAACCAGTATGTGTGGAATTCCAGAGGTTACTTGAAGCATTAGCATCACTCGAATAAAACACCTGCAGGGAATAAGTACATACGATCATAGATCATTTTTCAAGACATGATACGATGTTGCAGTGCCAAGTTTATTTTGATTTACGATGCAAAGTTCGTTTTGACATGCATGCGTTTCCAAAGGAACAGACACTGCGGCGACTACAGCCGTTATGAAATATGTTAAAGGTATTCGCTATTGCGAATGTTGACTACTATCAGCTGCATAGCGGGATGGCGATAACGAAAATTTGTACCCGATGGGTATTCGAACCGGATTTTCCGCGTATCGCGAGCGGTCACCTCACTACTTGGCTATCCCTGCACGACTCGCTATGAGACCCAACCTTCCGTATGTCCTCAACCACGTGTCTACAACCCGTACTGGTACATCTGTTATGTATATTCCAGTACAGGTGAGACGTTTTGCTCGAAAGTCTGTTGCCCGATGTCGGCGGATAAATAAGGTATTGCAGTGTCTGTGTTATTCTGATTACGATGCTAAGTTCCTTCGGACATATGAGAAATGAAAAGCTCTCAGGAAATAAAGAACTACATTCCTCCAAGATATCATTTGTTCTATAACAATATATCTCACTCCTAGATAGCAGTTCTCGTAGCTGTAACAAGACGGAGTGGAGAAAGAAGAGGGCGTGATCAAAGAAGGGGACGAGGAAGGCAGGAAACGCACAAAAAGATACTACAGGATGACAAGGATTTCCCCAACAAGGTCACTGTTCACGAGATACCCTAGAAGGAAATGATTTTAATCCTATATTAAGGTACAGATTGTTGGAGTATTGTAGAAAGTGTCAATGAGTAATCACTGGTACGTGTTGTAACCACGACAATTTATTTTCGTTTTGGCATTTTTATTAGCTGTTTACCGATTGTTTTTAAGCTTTACAGTAACATTGCATTAATTAAGCACATATACTTGTTTTATAATAGACATGTATAATAATATGTGTATCATGTGTGGTGTACCAAGAAAATCTTCAGAATAACGGTATAGAAAATGTTTTTGCTCTTGTACATGTTTTACTCTAAAAAGCTTTAAGATGGAAGGAGCAAAAGCATTTTTAATATAGTATAAGGAATAGTGCAGAAGCACTACAATCTCGATTCGTACCCACAGTTACACACGGGCTAACTGATCATTAGAAAAAAGTTATGCGGTGTTTTGATAGTAACTCGCATAATTTATAGATATTCATCTAACTTTGTCAGTCATTTACTCAGTTTGCTTCGGGATGCATTTGTGCCATTTGCACTCTTAGTTCCTGAAATAGTCTCTGGAAGCTCACCGCAAGGCAGCAGGTGAAGATGGATAGAGAAAGGAAAGACGAGGAGATGGACAGAGACATGGGGAGGAAAATGTAGACAGAGAGATGGGAGATGAGGATATTGACAGACAGAAGGAAGGAGGAGTTGTAGAAAGGGGAGAGAAGGAGCTGGTCAGAGAGGGGAGAGGAGGTGATGTAGACAGAAAGGTGAGAAGAAAAGGGAGAGGGAGGAAGACGAGATGGAAAGAGAGAGAGAGTGTAGAAGGAGATGGGCAGAGAGAGGGGGAGGAGGAGACAGAGAGGAGGAGGAAGAGACTGATAAAGTGAGGGGGAAGAGGACACAGAGGGGGGAGGAGAAGTTAAAAAGATGGGTTTGTACAAGGAGAGGGGCAGGAGGAGATGAATAGGAGAGGAGGCGGTGGAAGAGGTGGACGGACAACAGGAGGCGGAGGGTGAAGGTGAACTAATAAAAGACTGAAATACATGCATATCCGGGGAATGCCGGGTACTCAGCGTTATAATATAAAACCACCAAATTCGGGCTTCAGGTAAACATAACAAATACAATTTGGCGTCTCGCAGGTTATGCTTGTGACTTAGAGGGCGTTCTTGTTTCTTATTGGTTCTACGTAGCCGAAATATCGCAGAACGTATTTTGTACCTCACGTGATGAAACGGCTTCTCATAGTGAAATAGCATGAAGTGATATCACAAAGCTCGTATAGCATATAAAGGCGCATTTACATGCTGAGCTTTTCTAAGCAGAAAACGTAATTGTAACTGAAAAAGTTAAGCCATAGATATAGTCCACGGCTGTATAAATATTATATACAGCCACTGGAAACACTTGAAGATTTTTGATCGTCGTATTATTGGAGAAAAAGGAAGAGTCACCTTTTGTTTTCTAGGTCTTGTCCAGATCGGAGGTATATGGCACACAGCCATTAATACTGCAGTTATTTCGTTATTTTATTCACTAGTCGCAACCAAGCGGCACTCGTAATCACATAATGTAAGTTTACTTTTAAACTGCGTTTTATTTCAGAATACACTGTATATTAATAACCCATGTACGTTTTATTTTGTGTCTTTAGTCATTGAAAGATTGTTGGGTGACTTTATATGGCAAAAGGTTCCGTACTATTAAGCAAAATGGTCCAGCTCGATCCACCGTCGTCTTCGGATGCTGTGAAAACACAGAGAAACGAAACACGGTTAAAAATACATGAACGGACCTTTAACAAAATGCCCTGCTCAAACGCGGAGAGTTTGTATAATTTTTTTAAATACATTACTATAATTCATTGTAAGCTCTCCATCCAGTTTCGAATATGCTAAAAAAAATTAGTTAAAAACACAACGTCAACGTTGGCTAACTCATCCTGTGTGAGGGCAGCTTTGCCGCGTCACGTACCAAGAGAACTTTCAGACGATAGCGAATCTCGCTGTCAGCAGTGTTCATAATGTTTTGGCTCATCATCATCTATTCACATGTAAGCGTACTGTCATATCGCTGGCTTGGTTGTGGAGTATCTTTGCGGGCAGTCGCGTCTGTCGAGCACGGGACACGGAACTTTTATATTGTGTAGTGTGTAGCACTGCATATGAGAGGCATTGTTAGGATGGAAATTGAAGTGTTGCTACAAGTGCTATTACAGTAGAGCGATAAAATATGCAAATGGGTCAGAGGAAAATGCATCAAGAAGTAATTTAAAAATGAGCAGTGCTGCTGATGAAGTATATTTGTATCCTCTTGTTGCGTGTCGTACTGCACAGTATCAGTCATCCGCGCCATGTTCGGTCTCCCAGAATGAACTGATGTGAATCAGTAAAAAATTAGTCACCTTAAAAGAGTGCAGTCAAGTGCCAGTGTCTTGTAGCGAGCGTGAGAACGTGCGTTCTGTCATCGCGTTCCGCATTATCAACAATCAGCCGCGCCGCGACGGTTACGCGCACGCTCGTACAACTGAAGAACTGTGAACTGCAAATTTAACCTTGTGAACAGTGATAAAATTTATTACTAGTGTCAAGGAGGACTGGTGCCAAATATCTGTATGCGTGACGAGCGTAAGAACTTTCGTGCGACCATTCGGCTTCCGCATCATCAACAGTCATCTGCGCCGTGTTCGGTACGCGCACGCTAGTCCAAGTGGACAGATAATCATCAAGACTGTCAGTTGGTATAAATATTTACGACTTATAGTGTAAACAGTGCAACCTGTGATTTCCATATCGTCTCAGAATATAGATGTTCGGGTCTAGTTCAAAATGGTTCAAATGGTTCTGGCACTATGGGACGTAACATCTGTGGTCATCAGTCCCCTAGAACTTAGAACTACTTAAACCTAACTAACCTAAGGACATCACACACATCCATGCCCGAGGCAGGATTCGAAACTGCGACCGTAGCAGTCGCGCGGTTCCGGACTGCGCGCCTAGAACCGCTAGACCACCGCGGCCGGCTCGGGTCTAGTAAAGCAGGGGATACAACCCGTCGGCTTTGACCAATGACGTCATACATTACTCATACATAATTATGTCTTCACTTTCAGCCATAAATAATAAAACATTTCTGTGTTCCGGATAAGCGCTATCATTGTACATTAAAATAATTGAATGTGATTTTAAAAGAGATCGCTACAAATGCACATGAAGAATATTTTAAGCAATATGTAGCGATCTCTTTTAAAATCGCATTCAGTTATTTTAATGTACAATGATAGCGCTGATTCCGCTGAACGTGAAGACATAATTATCTATGAGTAATGTATGACGTCATTGGTCAAAGCCGACGGGTTGTATCCCCTTCACTAGTGAACCTCATTCAAACTATATTGGTTAACTGCAGTACGGGATAAAAGTTTAGCGTACGTCGATTTCTTCGTTTTCGTTAGCATTAATATCCTGTTGGTAAGTTGAAGCGTGCTTCAGTTGACAGATGTAGTTCATGTATTCTATGCTACCAATATTTCCATCAATTTTTCCCCTTCATTTTCCACAGAAGTACTACGATACAACCATGCGATATCCTTAACGCCGACGGGTTGTATCCCCTTCACTAGTAAAGCAGGAGATACAAAATGTCGGCTTTGACCATGACGTCAGAACTGGCCAGAGAGCATCTGACAAGACTGTTCAGAAACAAAGGAATACGAGAGACGAAAAATATAGTTGACAAATATCAAGGCAAGTAGTATTTTCACGTTAAGGATATCGCATGGTTGTATCATAGTATTTCTGTGGAAAATGAAGGGGAAAAATTGATGGAAATATTGGTAGCATAGAATACATGAACTACGTCTGTCAACTGAAGCACGGTTCAACTTAACAACAGGATATTAATGTTAACGAAAACGAAGAAATCGACGTACGCTAAACTTGTATCCCGTACTGCAGTTAACCAATATAGTTCGAATGAGGTTCGAGATACAACCCATATATATGTTACGTTAGGTACCGTATTCTATGCTACCAGTATTTCCATCAATTTTTCCCCTTCATTTTCCACAGAAAATCTACGATACAACCATGCGATATACTTAACGTGAAAATACTACTTGCCTTGATATATGTCAACTATATTTTTCGTCTCTCGTATTCCTTTGCTTCTGAACAGTCTTGTCAGATGCTCTCTGGCCAATTCTGACGTCATTGGTCAAAGCCGACGGGTTGTATTCCCTGCTTCACTAGACCCAGATGTTCATACCAGACGTAGAACAGTGTTGTGCTTAACGTTGAGTGGCTCCCCTTATTAGCTTGCATATTTCGATAAATAATTTCAGGCAAGCCAGCAGCAGTGTGGAGCAGAACAGTACGACCGCTGGGGGATTACCAGGTACGTGGTGTGGACAGGGCGCACCGTCACGAAACGACCACAGTTTAAAAGGTACCACCCCACCCATTTGTTACACACTGTCTCTCTAAATTCAGTGTATTTTTCACACCTTCGGATGTGCCAATGTCTGTCCATAAACATCTCCGTCCCTCCCTGTGCGTAAGCAGTCCCTGGCAGCGCTACCCGGTGCCGCCGCTTCGGAGCTCTGAGCTGGGCCGCAGACGTAGAAGGCCGCGCCGGCTCATCTGGATGCGACGGGCGCCAGGGCGACGTGAGGTGCCGCCCCCGAGCGTCACCGCCGCCGGCGTCGCCTGTGAAAGACGCCGCCCGCTGCGCCGCCGGCTGCAGTGGCGGCCGGCCGACGCCACGTGCTGTCAAGTACGACGTCGTTTCCTGCGCAAAACACCGAGCGGGCTTCTACAAAGCAAAGGTGCGGCCTTGCCTGGCCGCAAATAACTTTCACCAGCGGAAAAACGTCTGCGGCCGCCGGCAAAAATGGGTCCATTCAGACACGCTGTCTGCAGAATCCCGCGTCTTCACTGACCTAGTTCAAAATGGTTCAAATGGTTCTGGCACTATGGGACGTAACATCTGTGGTCCACCGTCATCATCTGACGGAGTGGCGGAACTGGTATCCAAGTACTGGGTTATACGAGGCGCTGAGGATGTAGCTTTCCGTCATCCACACTTGTTTGCGTTTACAGGATAGATAAGGGGCTAGGGGTGGGGGTTGAGGGTGTGGGTAGAAATGAAATGGGAACTGCAGGGAATAAATTTATTTGCCAGGAATATGGCACAATATTTTATAGATAATTCTTTATCACACAGTTACAAAGTATGTTTTAATCCACAGATCAATAGAAAACCTTTCTTAAAATCCGCTGAAGAAAATTCCAAAATGAAAACATAAGACGCTGGAGGCGTTCTAAGACATACTTGCAAAATTATTTACTCAAAATAATATTAGATAATCCTTTTTTAATCACTGAAGAAAATAACGGGAGTTACAGAAGGTGTTTTACACATAGTTCTAAGATTTCTTTCAATTGGAAAATCATTAGATAACCCTTTTTTAATTGCTGAGGAAAATTGAAAAACAGGAAAACAGAAATCGCAGAAGGCGATCAGGAACCGTAAGGCAATGCAATTTGTATACATCACCGTTTGGCTATACTGCGATGAAGGCGACTTATTGTATTTGCGTCATGATAGACCTATAAAATATTTAGTCAACTTATATCCATAATAATAAACAATTTAACAGACACTCAAGCAGATTAACACGAAAACATAAGAACTGATCAGCTGAAGGCACTTAATTGAGCAGAAGGCTCTGTTATTCAATTAAAATTGTGAAAAAAATTCTTTTTTAAAGAAGTTTACATACAATTTCGCTGAAATGCAAGATTATTCGAAATGCGCCGAAGCCAACTTACAACATTAAGAAGTTAAGCTATATTCATAAGGAAAAAAACCGAAATATCAAGGCTGGCAAAAATGCCAAGTTTCGGCGAACTGAATATTAAACGCCTTACATTTAACTAATTTTATTTCAAATGCAAGGACGTTCAAAATGCAGTCACCATAGATTGCGTCCGCTTATTGGTGACAGTCCAGATCGGCAGTCAACCACCTGACTCTCAGCCTGTACCGTTTCACCAGTTTGTGCGCCGCAGTAACATCATTTTAACTATAGCTGAAATGGCCAGATACCAGCCACAAATGCGACGTTACCTAATGGTTACTGCTAGCGTAGTTGCCATTCTAAACAGCATCCCATACGACATAATCAATTGCCTGTTTACCTGTGATTACTCGTACCTTAGGTACTGGGGTTACGCATGTCTCCGTTTAAAGAGAACAGCCGCGCGGGATAGTTGCAGGGTCTCAGGCGCCTTGTCACGGTCCGTGCGGCTCGCCCCGTCCTAGGTTCGAGTCCTACCTCGGGCATGGGTGTGTTGTCCATAGCGTTAAGTTAGATTAAGTCGTGTGTAGGCTTATGGACTACTTACCTCAGTAGTTTGGTCCCATAAGACCCTACCGCAAATTAAAAAAAAAAAAAAGGAGAATAGCTCGATTTAGTCATAGGGCGGTCTGCTTTCATACCTCGCAGATAATTTGCTGCAAATAATAACCTGAACATAGTGTAGGTACCTTTGTGGTGGTGAATGAAACAGCACGTACTTTCTAGGATTTGTCATAACATCTTATCAGCATACATTTACGATATATAACCAGGTTACGGCATATTAAGTAAATGCAAAAAAAAACAAGCAATTTTTATGTAACTTTCGAGTAAGCACTATTATTAAAAATTTTTAGAGCTTTATCACTCGTATGTTAGTATTTTTTTTCTTTGACCAGATCGTAGCATTTCTTCATCACCAACACAACACACAATCGGTGTTCTTGCGTCGAAGTTTACGTTTCTCGCAGTCCAGCCGCCTCTGCAGAAAATCATGACGTCCTTGGCTATGTACTGGGCCGAAGCATGCGTCAATTCGCAGTCACCGTTAGTTCTAAAGGACGATAGCTGCCGAAATACTGCTGTGATATAGTTACCAGTAATAATATATAATATGAATTCCCAAATCTCCATAGATCAGACACTGAACGTCCTCTGCAGTTGAATCGATATATTCACAAACAGGACAGCAAGCCAAAAGTGATTTATAGCATAGGCAAAACACTTGATTCAGATCGACTTTTCAAACACTCTGTTATGTTCCCACTATAACATACGACTTTCGTGTTATGAGATTAGTTCAGCACCATAAATCAACTAACATTCTATCATTTCTCTACAGTGTTGCCACGTCTAATTAGAAACTGTGTCCCTTTCGTTTTCAATTTTAACTCAGTGGATAGCTGGATCATAAAATCAACAAATATTCATTCTTATTTGCTCAAAATTACGATTTATCCCCAGATTTATTTCCATTAACGTATTATGAAATTATCCCCATAATTTTACCGACATAAATCTATCCAAATGTCTTCCAAACTCACATACATTATACAATTAAAGTACGTAATAAACCCCCAAAACCTTAGCTTATAGGTTGCACGTAACCTCACAAGCAATTAATATTTTTATGATATCGGACGACCTTCAAGCAGTAAATTTTGTGCGAACAATAATTACAAAAAAACTATATACATATATATCGATATTACACGAAAAACTCATCCAAAATACTACAAGCAACACATTTAAATAACACCTTGAAATTCCCCCTGCCCTGAAATCTTACGTGCCGTACAGTCTACTCCTCTCTTACGTAAACAACGAGAGTTATTACGTTCTGCCGGCGTCCACGCACTAGGGGTCGTGCGGTCAATATTAGGTCAGTCCTTGCACTAAGAAGTGCCTCTACACATTTTACACATATCTTAAATTCACAATTTTTATCACTTACACAAGAAATATGACATCCAGAATAGTTAAACCTACACACGTTAATAAACTTATTTGCACACATATATTAATACATGCCATGTTTTTCATTCACAAGAGTCAACTCCACACTGATGCCACTCATAAAATTTATGTCACCAGCGTGAGTATCTTCTGAAGCTCAGTTTTCTGCGTTTTTTCACCCGCACAAATTCGAGACCACTTTCTTCTTTCACCAACGGACTCTTACGTTCACTTACAAAATTTGTAACTACCATTACGACACCACTATTAGATTCGAGAAACGCATAATTTCTTTCATAATCAACATCGATTACTTCATTTCTAGATGCATATTTTTAATTTAAGGAAGGATTAATCTCTTGAGATAACACCGTCTACAGACAGCTCTCCCTCATCGGTTACTCCTTCATTTCTCTTCGATATCCATTGTACACATTAGCATTTTGGAATAAACCTCAATCTTATTATCCATTCCTAGGTTCTCCGGATCTACATCCAACTCGTCTGTAGGATTTAAATCAGCTCCAAAATCTGTTTTCATCATCCTTGTAAGCATCAGTTATACTGTTCCCTTCCTCTGAAGTAACGATGTCAGTAGTTGCAACTCACTTACAATTAATCACACAACCTAAAACTTCATCTGCTCCCCACCTTCGTAGGGACCTTCTTCTATTTCCTCCGATACAAAATCATCTGTATTTCTTTCACCTACGTTACTATAATAGTAGCTACAGGCTACATTCCACCCCCACCAAATTCAGATCCACCTCCGTCTCTCTTTTGATCACAGTATTTACCGCTGGAAATATATTCATTCCATTATTCACTTACATTTCACAAAACAAATTTTTCAGCCCAATGTCCTGATTATCGAATCTCTCATCACATTTTACCATAATTCTTGCGCTCTCTTTTTGGTTGAGCTGTTTATTCCCCACTTTATTTTTGCTTCTTAGGATCCCTATCGCCATCAGTTGTGGCTTCTTTGCCTAACTATCAACACCCACAGGATTTTTAAAATAATGTATCCTTTTAAATGCCAGATTATTTCGTCACCTCAGACTGGAGATTCGGTGATCTCTAGTTTCCTGACCTCGTACTCTGGCGCTGCATTCCGTGAGGCTCCTGTCTCTCATATCTTCGTTCCCCGTTCTGATTTCCTTTGTGAGAATTCCCATTTCCAATTCCCTTTTGAAAATTATTATTACGGTGATAATTATTTCTGTTACGATCATTGTAATTATTGCATTATTATTGTATCTTTTCTGATACCCATGTCCCTGACTACTGTTCAATTATGTGACTCGAATTTCAACTCCTATTCAAGTTTCTCAATAAAGTCTGTGGACAAAATCTCATTGTAAAGTACGGTACTCGTCTCTTGGGCGTGGTAATCTGCGTCAATATTCTCAGAAGACCATTTATATGCATCAAATTAGTGAATTCAACCACATAAAAAACGCGAATCGACCCACTTCCAGGTTGGAAACCTAGTCCTTTTAGGAACTCATTCTGAAGTCGCGTTTGTTTTGCTTCACTCCAGAATTTGTTCAGGAAAGAACTCCCACACATTTCATAATTAATAAATGAAGCTCTCATCAAATTTGTCCATGATTGCACATTACCCTCACTATGTCTTTTAGCGAACAGAATTTTGCCTTTTCCGACATTCCCTTCACAAAACCATCCCTACATGAAGCAAGAAAATCAACTGGATGGTATGTTACATCATTTACAAAACACTTTGTCGGTCCTGAATTAACCATGGAACTCCTATCACAGTACTAAAATGATTCGCTACGAAAAAATTTAATTCAGCCCCCACATATTTAAACTGCTGTTCATGTTGCACAGTGTTTTTATTAAATTTTGATTCAAGATTTTCTCTATCTTTAAGCACTTCCTTTTCGCATTTTACTATTCTACCTGAAAAATTGTTAACAGATTTCGTGGTTACTGCCCCAAGTGCATTTTGTCTCAGCACACAATTTTTAACATCGCTACCCTACCCGTCCCGTATCTTTCCCAACTTTTCCACGAAATCATTTTCTACTGCATCGACTCTAATTTTAACCATGCTAACCTCCTCAGATATCTTGCCCATGTCTGCCTTTATAACTTCTAATTTTGTAACAACTATCCCTTCGATATCTGATTTCATCTTCTACTCTTCAGCTTTTACATTTTCGGTATCTGAATTGAGAACGAAATTTCCCTCTTCTACTTTTGTAGTCAATGCCAGTATACTGGATTACATTTCTAGCAAAATTTTCATTAATTGTGACTATGCATTTTCTGAAGGCTTACTTACCACCTCTGATTTTACAATATCTGCCCTGTCAGTAAATTCCATTTCGACTCTACCACGTTCAGATTTAGGGCTAACTGACACACTAGCACTGTCTGGATCATTCAGACCTGATGATTGCATATTCGTTGTAGGCTCTACCACTGACGATGACGCTGCGGGTTCGCACATCTTTAGACTATCGGCACACGTACTTAAATTATCAGTTATATCGGCTGCTTCTGCAGTACTGCTGCTGCCGAATGTGTTGATGCTGCCCTTGCCGATGGTCTCGAAGCCATCGCTGGCAGTACGTGTTGCCGTCATAAGACATCCGTTCAAGTTGATCGTTGATTCCTTTACTCAGTTTCTTTATTACAGAGGGCCACCGCCTCTCTGAACGAACACGCTGATATTTAAGCAGCGGTGACAATGAGCTACCCAAGCACGACTCACGCCCCGTTCTCACAGCTTCAATTCTGTCAGTATCTCGTCTCCTACCTTCCAAACTTCACAGAAGCTCTCCTGCGAACCTTGCAGATCTAGCACTCCTGGAAGAAAGGATATTGCGGAGACATGGCTTAGCCACAGCTTGGGGGAACGTTTCCAGAAACGTTTCGTTCTGGAAAGCGGTTCTAGGCGCTTCAGTCCGGAACCGCGCTTTTGCTACGGTCGCAGTTTCGAATCCTGCCTCGGTCATGGATGTTTGTGATGTCTTTAGGTTAGTTAGGTTTAAGTAGTTCTAAGTCTAGGGGACTCATGACCTCAGATGTTAAGTCCCATAGTGCTTAGAGCCATCTTTTCTTCTGCCACGATCGGCCAATAGACTGCAATTCTTCCAGTAATTTCTGCAAACACGTGCTCACGTCCTGCAGTTCACGGGGGAGTTGTTTACTGACGAGGTGCGAGACGAGAGACGTAGATGAATTGTAATGCAAAAGTATGGGCCGACTCCAACCTGCATGCACTTGGAGAGAGACGACACCATGACACATTTACCATCAGTGTTTGGAGAGGCGTCCAAGGGGACTGCCAGGTCCCTATGTTCTAAACAACAAATGGAACGGTGGTATGTATTTTCACCAGTTACCTGTGTTGCTGGAGAATGTGTCATTACATGAACGACTACTAATGTGGTACACGCACGATGGGACACTGGCACATTTCTAACTTCGGAAGAATTGACGCTTAAGATGAGTCTTCCAGGAGCGTAGAATTGGCTGAGGAGGACCAATAGCTTTGCCTACCCATCATTACCTTAACCTTGTGGATTTATGGCTTTTGGGACGTGTAAGGACCTTGGTGCATGCGGTCCTCATACACTACGAGAATTCATATTCAGTGCCTACGGCGCAATCCGGTAGCAACCAATTACTCTGCAGTTCCAAGAGACGTAGGGTAAAGGTTGCATTGCAATAGATGACTGTTACCTCGAGGACATGTTGTGAAAATTAACGCACAGACATGGTGACCATGGCCTGTAATTGTAGTGCACCATAACTGCGAAGTATGAGGTTTTCGACCAATGTTTATAGCAACTTTTTTCTTCCCTCCGCGCTAATTATTGGGCATCTGTGTATTGTGGCTAGTTGTGTTGCGTCCGACGTGGAGTAGCAATTACCGTAGGTGGTAGGAATGCTTAAAGTCGCTGGTTAAAACCAGAAAGTACTATTGTCACTTCCAGAAGGATCAAGGAGCTTCCTATGTTTGCAAATTCTGGAATTTTCGATGTTTGTAGCAACACTCTCCGTCCAGGACGCAATTCTGTTCTTCTGTGCCTTATTGTCTGAAATAAACATGATCTCAGTGGTTAATATTTTTCTTCATTGACGACCCTGCTTGTGGATTTCGACTTGATTGTGATTACGACGTGGCATTGTTTTATGGACTATCCTCAGAGTTGTTGCGGTGTTTCGGCATGGGCCGCTTGGTCGGTCTACCCTCCACTCCGAATCTGAAGTATCCGAAAATTGGTCCTCAGTGGCTAACTGTCGCCGACGTTGTTCCTCTGTCAGACCGATCCTATTGACATTTAGATAGTAGCTTCATACCCTGTTTTGTCTGCAGTGGTGGTGGAACACAATTCTACGTCGATAAAACTGAGCTGGTTATACTGCGTCGGCTCGGCTGTTCCTACGCACATAGCCTTCGGAGGCAGTCGTGGCTCCTTGTGACGATTAGTGATCCAGATCTCTTCTTGACCATCTACAGTACTCATGGTAGTCGCTGGTACGTAGATATCTCTTGTGAGCTTGGGCAGCTTTTACAATCGACTAAAGCTTCACAGTTTAATTCAGTATCTAGAGCGACGACTGGAACTCGTCTCATTGAAGACAACAGGATAACAATGTCTTCATTGGCAGATAAGTGCCACGGACAATTTTTCTTATGGGTGCTTGTGGGAACAGATCCGTGAGTCTGGAGCTCTGATAAGTCCACGACTACTACTGACTGATGCTGTCCGTACCGTAAACTCAGCCTCGCACATCGTCTGTGTACATACAAAAACTGATTGACTTTCTCCCTCTCTGTTACTTGTTTGTGGCTTTCCCCCTGTCTCTTACTCTGCGACACTTTCTGGTAGGAACACAAGCTGTAGGTTTCATTCTCTAATCACGCTACGGTCAAAGAGACAGGAAGGTCTTTCAGGTAAATTATCATTACCTCGAGGGCAGAGCAGGTCCGCTAGTCACTATCAGTAGTAGTCCACCATTTTTTTAATCTTTGACGTGATTCTATGTATTCTACTGTATCTAGCCATCATTTAATACTTGCATCTTGAGATGCCGACTCTGTAGCGAACTACTTTTAAGCCGCCAAACTAACAACGCCATTAACAACAGAAAACCATAAAAAAGAGAATGGGAAAAGATCATCGATAAGACGAAAACAAAATTAAAAAAAGGGAAACGAACACTTTTTCTCTCTATGAAGGCGCCATCATGAAAAAGGCTACAATTCACTGGTGAACAACCCTATTGTAGGGTGCTGGTTTTCGATCTGAGGTCGATTTTTACTGAAAGCTCCAGTATTTTTTCAGTCACAAAAAATTAATGTTTCATGTTTCTACTACCTAATCATAATATAGGCGGACAAATATTTGATGTAAGTCTCTTGAACTTAGCTGGCTAATACAAAATTAAATAGAAAAACAGTCTAAATCTATTCAGCGGCACAAAATGAGGCACATACCATTATAAACAAAGTTAAAATTGACTTATGAGTTACACACTCCGTTGCAAAAATTTTCATTTCAACCTCCTCCGCTTGTGGAGATCTCGTTTAATACTCCAGGCACAGTCTGCCATCATATGTTTGTTCCATCTTTCATAGTGTTGATATCCTGATAGAACCTTTCGCCTTGCTCGTCACTGACGGCTCTGTAGTCATCAGGGAATTTGTCAGTATGATTGTGTAGGAAATGAAGTTTGACACTCATCTTACATACAAGGGCATGAAAAGCTAACAACATATCAGCTATGAGACTCTCATAGTTAGCAGCATTTTTCTGAGCAAGAGAGTTTTCCATTAACGCCGCTAATGACACCGAGGAAGTCCCTCCCTTGATGTTCATCCTTGTGATAATTTCTTTACCATGTACAGATGACAGAATACGTAGGTCCATTAAAGGCAGGAAGGGCATTGGAAGCTTCCACTGTCCCTATCTAATACTTAAACAAACTCTATATTCACACTCAGTCTGATGTGGAGTGGAGCTGAAATTATTTTTCCTCGACTCACAGTTGGATCGTTGAGCACATTCGGCATACTAGCTTTCAGAGTTACGTGTGGGCCGCTCCTTATGGTTCCAGTGCCTACCTCAAGCCAAGCTGCAAATAAAGCGGGTATATTTTGTAAATCATTTCTGTTGAACTAGTAGCAAATTATTCATTTTAAAGAGCAGGCGTATTGTCCAGTTGTGCTCTTGGTATTTTAGTAGGTTAATCAGAGTCTTCATGTCGTCATGCTCCTCTCATAAATGCACAGAATGACCAAGTGGAACATGTGCAAAGAGATTTCCATTACGTAACAGAACAAATTTCATACTACGTTTTGAATATCCACAAACAAACGCCAGTCATCTGGACTGTACAGTATAAACGCTAATTCCCAGAGAAGGCCCGAGACACTATGGCCATAAGCAAACTTATTTTCCTCCGTAAAATATGAAAGAAGTACCTCTTCTCGCTTTCGGTAGTAAGACTCTTTTACAGTGTAACTCATTACACATTTTTCTTGCAACTTAGAAGATAATATCTCAGCTGCAAGTTTTGGGAGGGATCGAAAGTCTTTTTAAACTTTTCCGTTTGTGAACTGCTTCGGAGAGATCTCGTTTAATACTCCTGAAACATTCTGCCATCACATGTTTGTCCTTGTAAGTAATTAATCTGACCACAAACGACTGGAGTGGGGAAGGTAGAATTGCATGAATACTAGAGTATTCAGAGAAAAACCGGTTTCATATTTTAAATCAACATATCGAAAACAATAAGAATAGTAAAATAATTTCATACAACTGTGAGTTCGAAAAAATTTGTTGGCCAGTGCGTGTTCTGGTATGCAGCTAGCGAGCCACGCAGGTGTTGTGAATCAGTTGATCGCCGCGGCATGAGGCTTGTGTGCGTTTCTTAGTAAAGCGGTGGTGCACCAAAGGCTGGCCTACTGAATGCCAATGCTGCTAACAGAACGCGCCGACGCATAACAGTAACCAAGGCCGCTAGTCGCGTACGTAGCCCCTACTGTAACAAAAGCTTTCGTGGGTTGCGAGCAGTTTGGTCAAATGCAAATGAAATTCGCCCGTGGCTTGTAAAGTACGTGGGTTAGTACGGTTGCATAGTGCCTCGAAGTTCTATGCCAATACTAACGGCCCAAACCTAGAGTGGACTGCGATCTGCGATTCAGACAGAAGTAAATTAGAGAGATGTGGGACGCAATGCAGACAGCGTTGAAATTAGGGTACTAAACCAGTTTCGAAGCTGACGTGAGAAAAACTTTCATATTTAACAGAAGCAAAATACATGTGTATTGGTTGTTACACAATTTTATAAGGAAAGTTGTTTGTGTGTGTGTGTGTGTGAATTCCTAAGAGACCAACTGCTGAGGTCATCGGTCCCTAGACTTCCACACTACTTTGAACTGACTTATGCTAAGAACAACACACACCCACCTATACCCGAGAGGGTCTCGAACCTCTGGCGGGAGGGGCCCCGCAGTTCGCGACATAGTGCCTCAAATCGCACCAACGATCTATGATAAACTGCTGCTAGAATTTAATTTCTTTCACGTAATTACTTATTCTCGGTTGGCAGGTGGAGTTGTGAATGTGTTAAGATATAGTTGGTGTCTGGTATGTCGATCATTCTTTGTCGTGGGCAGACGTGGTCGCGTAGAATCTTGACGACAAGTGTACCTGCTCTCACGTTCTCCTGCAGTTCAACAACGGGTCACTGTCACATCAGAATGCCCCACAGACCAGGATATTGAGCAATTCGACCAGCCGGCCAAATGGAGTCACTTAACGAGGCCCCTTTTAAAGTCTGTCACTTGCTGGCAATGCTGTGTCACACGAGTGTGTGAGATCTTCGAGCTTTCACAGTGATCGCTCAACATCTGTTGCCTCCCTGCCAGGCCTGGCAACAACGCTAAACATGGACAACACTAGTGTACCTTGGTGACCATTTGATGGGTCATACAGAATTGTAACTCTAATCATTCACACAACCACCGGTGGTACATACTTGTGTTCTTTATGTAACAGGTGGTTATAATTAAACTGACAGTGTTCAGAGTGCTGCAGTATGGGTTGTATGCATCACAGGATGCTGAAAGATCGTATGTACGTTCAGTAATCGGAAGTGTATGCCGAGGAAAGTAATGGTTTCTGCCACCATGATGCTTTAAGCTCTCAGAATGTGATATATTTCCCGTTTTGACTTCAGTATGCCGATTGTCGCTTGGTAACGCATGTTGATTTCTTTTGAGAAGTGGAAATTTGTCTAAATGGTTAAGAACATCGTAGTTTTCCTTTCGAAACGCAATGGCTATTAAGAAGAAAGAACGTGTACTGCTGGTAAAGTTGTTTTATCAGAGTGGTGGTAGTAGCAGGCTGCATTGCGGGAATATCGCCGACAGAAGCAGCTGCGAAGAGACCCAATGTCAATAAATCGGCTAAAGAAAATGATCAAGAAATTTGAAGAAACAGGTGAGTCAGGGTGTGAAGCAGGCAAAGGGAGGACGCCCACTCCCATGGCAGTTGACGAAGTTGCTGTAGCTATGGCCGACCGTGCAGTACATACCTCAAATCCAGCAATCAGTGCTCAAGCAGTGTCAGTGGAATTGTCTATCCTCAAGTCAACAGCTGAAAAGAATTTGCGGCGCATTTTACATTGATATCCCTACAAGATTCAGAATGAGCAACAAATGAAGCTTAAAGACAGGCTACAATGCTGTCAGTTTGCCCTTCATGATTTGGCGTGCACGGAGATGCACGATACGTGGCTGGGCAATATTGTTTTGAAGGTCGAGCCACAATTTACTCTGCATGGTGACGTGAATGCATAGAACTGTCGCACATGGGGTCCAGCTTCGCAGCACGCTCTGCAGTAACACACACTACACTCAGCTTACATTACTGTGAGGTGTGGTTTCACAAGCCTCTTCATTTTAGGTCCGTTTCTCTTCGAGGAGATGACACCTCGCGTGCCTGATAGGTGTAAGTTATTAGGACCTTCTTGTGCAACACGTAAGTCTAGCTACACAAGGACTGTTCTGTTCCACACAACTATTTTCATGCAAGATGGGGCGACACCACATGTCGTTTGCTACATGAAAGATTTGTTGCGCGGAAACTTTGATAAAGACGGCATATTCTCCAGGTAGTTTCAAGATCTGTGGGCTTATAGATCCCTTGGGCCTAAATCCATGTGTCTTCAGATTGTGTGGATATCGGAAAAATCGTGTCTATCAAGAATGTATCTAAGATTTAAAGATTAGTATACGACGACATATCGCTCTGATTAGTCCATATATGCTGCTAGCAACTGTCGGCCACGGCGAGTTACAGATGCAACACTTTACCGAGTCTGGAGACTGCGCTGAACACATGTTGTAACTTGCGACCATGTCCTAACAGAAGTCCCAGAACCACGGTTAGCATGTATGTGATCGTTCCTCCCCTTTTGCTGCTCCCAAACCAAATTATGACTGCTTACAGTGCCGTATTTTCAGCTGGTGGCAGAAAGTGGAACTACTATTTTTTTCAGCATAATCTACGAACGCACTGATTAACAAATATACACTACTGGCCATTAAAATTGCTACACCAAGAAGAAATGCAGATGATAAACGGGTATTCATTGCACAAATATATTATACTAGAACCGACATGTGATAACATTTTCACGCAATTTGGGTGCATAGATCCTGAGAAATCAGTACTCAGAACAACCACCTCTGGCCGTAATGACGGCCTTGATACGCCTAAGCATTGAGTCGAACAGAGCTTGGATGGCGTGTACAGGTACAGCTGCCCATGCAGCTTCACCACGATACCACAGTTCATCAACAGTAGTGACTGGCGTATTATGACAAGCCAGTTGCTCTGCCACCATTGACCAGACGTTTTCAATTGGTGAGAGGTCTGGAGAATGTGCTGGCCAGGGCAGCAGCCGAACAATTTCTGTATCCGGAAAGGCCCGTACAGAACCTGCAACATGCGGTCGTGCTTTATCCTTCTGAAATGTAGGGTTTCGCAGGGATCGAGTGAAGGGCAGAGCCACGGTTCTTAACACACCTGAAATGTAACGTCCACTGTTCAAGTGCCGTCGATGCGAACATGACGTGACCGAGACGTGTAACCAATGGTACCCCATACCATCACGCCGGGTGATACGCCAGTATGGCGATGACGAATACACGCTTCCAATGTGAGTTCACCGCGATGTCACCAAACACGGATGCGACCATCATGATGCTGTAAACAGAGCCTGGATTCATCCGAAAAAATGACGTTTTGCCATTCGTGCACCGAGGTTCGTCGTTGAGTATACCATCGCAGGCGCTCCTGTCTGTGATGCAGCGTCAAGGGTAACCGCAGCCATGGTCGCCCAGCTGACAGTCCATGCTGCTGCAAACGTCGTCCCTGCAGATGGTTGTTGTCTTGCAAACGTCCCCATCTGTTGACTCAGGGATCGAGACGTGGCTGCACGATCCGTTACAGCCATGCGGATAAGATGCCTGTCATCTAGACTGCTAGTGATACGAGGCCGTTGGGATCCAGCACGGCGTTCCGTATTACCCTCCTGAACCCACCGATTCCATATTCTGCTAACAGTCATTGTATCTCGACCAACGCGAGTAGGAATGTCGCGATACGATAAACCGGAATCGCGATAAGCTACAATCCGACCTTTATCAAAGTCGGAAACGTGATGGTACGCATCTCTCCTCCTTACAAGAGGCTTCAAAACAACGTTTCGTCAGGCAACGCCGGTCAACTGCTGTTTGCGTGTGAGAAATCGGTTGGAAACTTTCCTCATGTCAGCACGTTGTAGGTGTCGCCACCGGCGCCAACCTTGTGTGAATGCTCTGAAAAGCTAATCATTTGCATATGAGAGCATCTTCTTCCTGTCGGTTAAATTTCGCGTCTGTAGCACGTCATCTTCGTGGTGCAGCAATTTCAACGGCCAGTAGTGTAAAAGTCTCAGAACCACAGTTATCATGTGTGTGTTCGTTCTTCCCCTTATCCTGCTCCCAAACCACATTATGAGTCCTTACAATGCCGTATTTTCAGCTGTCGGCAGAAAATGGAACTACTAGATTTTTCAGCAAAATCTGCGAACACACTGATTAACTATGTTTCAGCACCTGCGATGTATACAGCCCGCGTTGCAGCAGTCGGCACGCCGTTAGTTTGTCACCACTCGCTTCACGTATTCCGGGCGCTATACTTTTTTTAAGGCATTTTACTGTGTCATTTGACCAGGCAGTAGAATCATTCATCATAAGTAGCGGAGACGATAATGAGAAAACATGCCACCAATGAAGCGCAATATTTAGCCAAGTAGCGACGTCTGGTGTAAATGAGAGTTGAGAGGGAAATGTCGAGGAGGGAGACATGCTGAAGACGGACAATAGCGGGTCGTCGTCCGGGTGGTTTTTGCCGCCGGCCGTGGCCTCGGCGTCCGACACCTGGCCCGGGGCGCATTCCAGCAGAGGCGTGGGGGTGCGGCCGTCGCGATGCTATCGCGGGCCGGGCAGGCCGCGCGAGGCGACGCGCCGCGCAGGGCCGGCAGCAAAAAGCACGCGCCCGCCCCACACCTGCCTTTGTGACGCCGACGCCGCTGTCACGCCGCGTGGGAGGACGGCGCTGCCGCTGCACGTGCTACCGGCGAGCGCAGCGCCTCGCACGTTCCGATGGCGGTTACCATTGCAACAACTGGTTTTCGGTTATACTGCATTTCTTTCGTCTCCCGTGTAACCTGACAGTTAAAGACGCTCAAAATAACCGGTGTCTGAAATAAACGATTTTCGGTTTTTTTTATTTCTCTTACCCGCATTTCCAGAAATCAACGTATCCGAACAAAGACTGAAAAATTTTGACCAAGGTGAGGGAGTAGGTGATCTCGGTAGATTTGGGGATGAGGCTGCTGCAAAAATCGGTCTCACTTTATACGGCAAAGATTGCGAAGGTGAAGGAGATGAGCGCAGCGATAGCGAGAGCCAAAGATCAACATGCGCTGCAACTGCTCGTTGCACACGTTTGACGTGCTTTTCACATCTTCGGAAATATCATTTTTGACTATGTGAAACATCCCATTAGAAATATTTATGAATTACTGTGCTGGTAAACCCCTTACGTTATTTGATTTTCAAACAGCTGATCAAAACTGAACGTGCAGAGACTTTTCTCTCTTTACTTATTCTGATCATCAATAAACTGATACACAATATTTTTAGCGCAACGCACTCTGACGAAAAATCCCTACGAAAGAATGGCCCTGACTAACAATAATCTATACCTTTCATGAATCACATACCTCACAATAATCTTTCTTACTCGAACTACTGCAAAACAGCGAGCGCCACTGCTGCCAGCTAAATAAAAGATTCTAACTACTGAAGGCACTAACTACAGATAGGCATAGTTAGAAAATGAAAGAATTTGATAGAGAACAAACAATGTAATTACCTTAATACTGTTCTAAAGTCATAATAAATATATCATTTCATGACATCCAGTCTTACAAATTTACTGTCTCTGATGGACATACGTCCAGATCATCCGCTCTCAAAATTCCGCCATCTCTCTTCCCACATCCACCACCGCTGGCGGCTCACCTCCAACTGTGCAACGC
Organism: Schistocerca nitens; assembly: GCF_023898315.1. Classification (NCBI taxonomy): domain Eukaryota; kingdom Metazoa; phylum Arthropoda; class Insecta; order Orthoptera; family Acrididae; genus Schistocerca; species Schistocerca nitens. Next base: position 332,456,692 of record NC_064621.1, read on the forward strand.
TACGTGCTGTTCACATCCAACTGCCCAACACTACAATAGCGAATATACCAACAATGCCAACCAGCTACAGACTGCACAGAGCACAGCCAGTGATTTTCATACAGAACGCTACGTGGCGTTACCAACATAAAAACCTAAACAGCCTACGTACATATGTTACGATGATTTGAAATGGGTTTCGGCCCTAAACTACTCATCAAGTGAATAGAAAAGGTAAAATTTGCAACTCTTGACGGGTTTTTCCTTGTAAAGGTCAACAAGTTAGTGATTTCTCTGTATGATCATTTTTGGATGATATCAACTTTTTACTCTGAAGGAAGTACGAAATAAAGCGTTCAATTATTACCCCACGTATAAGTGGTTCAAATGGCTCTGAGCACTATGCGACTTAACTTCTGAGGTCATCAGTCGCCTAGAACTTAGAACTAATTGAACCTAACTAACCTAAGGACATCACACACATCCATGCCCGAGGACCTTCTGTATAACAAATCGATAAAACTATTCGTATATCAATGGAATTTACCTTCTTTCCCAAGGATCAATAAGGACCTTTCTCCTTATACAATGTCGAAAGTTTGTTATGGCTCCTCCTGTTTGTAATCTTTTAAACGAAATGGAACGTTCTACTTCACTGCTAGTGCACTTCATAAACTACTTCCAAATTGGGGCTTGCGCCTTTCAGCGAAGCAACCAACGTCTGAGGACGACAGCAAGAAACTACTCTGTATAGATCAGGTGGGGGTAAGTACTGCATGTACCTACGTACCGTTTAACAGGCATCACAACAAGCATATTATTGTCTCAGCGTTTCTTTACCGGTTCTTATGTCAAGAATTTGTTACTAGTTTCTAACTGTTGCAGTTGTTATTAAAATAGCGATCTCGTGACGAAACGCACCGCTCTTCGTTTGGTCTTTTCTCTCTTCTATCATTGCTATCTGGTAAGTTTCCCTGACTGATGAACAACACGCAAGAATTCACGGATGAACTACACTTCCTTTTCTTGCTGTGAAACTTAGTCTGTCGTCTGCTTTTTCTACTATTTGTTTTATGTTGTCAATCCACTTAACTTCTCTCTAGATAGTTGCTACTAGATATTTTACAGTGGATACTGTTTCCAACTGTTCCTCGTCAATAGTGTAGTTGTACAGTAGTGGATTTCTTTTCCTATATATGCGCAACATAATATATTTATTAACGTTCACAGTCAACTGCTAGAGCCTGCACCATTTATCATCCCTCTGTAGGCCATTCTGAAACTCGATACTGTCTTCTAGTGTTGTTACTTTCTTATGGACAGCTGCATCATTTGCCAAGAGTCTTAGCTTCCGACCCTTTCTACTAGATCATTTACATACATTGAACACAGTAAAGATCTTATCATACTTCCTGAGGGTACTCCGGCAATTATCTTCTTATCTGCCAATTTCGTTCCGCTAAGAGCGATGTGTTGAGTTCTGTCAGCAAGCAAGTCGCAAACCTTCCAAATTCATTTATTTATTTTTATTTATTTATATATTTTTAAGTGTGTGTGTGTGTGTGTGTGTGTGTGTAAAGGGAGCTAACATGTCCTGGCTACTGTGTGTTAAAGTTATTGTTTTACTTTGGTACAGTGGTGGATGATCTAGGATGGGCGTATTGCCTAATTTGTGATATTTATTTTGCGATACCTATGAGTGTTGATCATTCTCAATAATATGTTTTATGTTTGAATAGCATCTGTTTGCTAATATTTCTCTGGTCATTTATTTTGTTGCCTCTTTATTATTGCTTTTGGAATTTGGAAGGTTTTTTTGTAGATGTAGGAGATATTTCTTTCAAAATGCAGGGAGAAGAAATACATAATAAATGGCTAGACAAATACCAGCAACCAGATGCTATTTAAACTAACAAAGCATATTGTTGAGAAAGATCAACCCTCATACACACCACAAAATAATGTCACAAACTAGACAAAACCCCAGTTATCAAGAGAAAGAAAACTGGCGTTCTACGAATCGGAGCGTGGAATGTCAGATCCCTTAATCGGGCAGGTAGGTTACAAAATTTCAAAAGGGAAATGGATAGGTTAAAGTTAGATATAGTGGGAATTAGTGAAGTTCGGTGGCAGGAGGAACAAGACTTTTGGTCAGGTGAATACAGGGTTATAAATACAAAATCAAATAGGGGTAATGCAGGAGTAGGTTTAATAATGAATAAGAAAATTGGAGTGCGGGTAAGCTACTACAACCAGCGTAGTGAACGCATTATTGTGGTCAAGATAGACACGAAGCCCACGCCTACTACAGTAGTACAAGTTTATATGCCAACTAGCTCTCCAGATGATGAAGAAATTGATGAAATGTATGTTGAGATAAAAGAAATTATTCAGGTAGTGAAGGGAGACGAAAATTTAATAGTCATTGGTGACTGGAATTCGACAGCAGGGAAAGGAAGGATATAAAATGTAGACTGGCAATGGCAAGGAAAGCGTTTCTGAAGAAGAGAAATTTGTTAACATCGAGTATTGATTTAAGTGTCAGGAAGTCGTTTCTGAAAGTATTTGTATGGAGTGTAGCCATGTATGGAAGTGAAACATGGACGATAAATAGTTTAGACAAGAAGAGAATAGAAGCTTTCGAAATGTGGTGCTACAGAAGAATGCTGAAGATTAGATGTGTAGATCACATAACTAATGATGAGGTATTGAATAGAATTGGGGAGGAGTTTGTGGCACAACTTGATTAGAAAAGGGGATCGGTTGGTAGGACATGTTCTGAGGCATCAAGGGATCACCAATTTGGTACTGGAGGGCAGCGTGGAGGGTAAAAATCGGAGAGGGAGACCAATAGATGAATACACTAAGCAGATTCAGAAGGATGTAGGCTGCAGTAGGTACTGGGAGATGAAGAAGCTTGCACAGGATAGAGTAGCATGGAGAGCTACATCAAACCAGACTCAGGACTGAAGACCACAACAACAACAACAAATTATCCACCACTATACCATAGTGGTATACTTACACACACAGTGGCCAGGACTTGTCAGCTCCATTCACACGTGCACGCGCAGGCGTGCACATCACACACGCACACACACACACACACACACACACACACACACACACACACACACACAAATACAAATACATTCAAAGATCATTATCCCAACTTAAAAAAAAGTAAATAAAAATAAAAAATAAATAAAAGGACTTTACAGAAGGGAAAAAGTACGTTACAGGAAAAACATCTTTCTCTCTCTCTCTCTCTCTCTCTCTCTCTGCCTGTTCACGCACGTGGAAGACGTAGAAGGTAGGAATTATAATATCAATAAAAAAGAATTGAACATGAGTAATGAAAATAATATCAACTGTTTATAGTAATAAGTAAAGTATGCGAACTGTTATTGATCATAACAAAAAAATTGTAAGAAAAAAAAAACATATTGTTACAGTAATGACTGAAGATGCTTTAAACTAAAGCGAAGCACGTCTGCTCTTAATAAGACTTTTATTACGGCTACGGCTGCTAAGGATGGCTATCAACCTATGCAATTTGTTTATATGCAAATGCGGAAATAAGAGGCCAAAAAACAAAGAAGACAACATGTATATTCAATAACAGACTGACGCCAACGATACAGGTCTATAATTGTGCTCATCTGACTTACGACCCTTCTAGAAAAAGGGGATGACCTCCGTTTTTTTTCCCCAATCGCTAGGCACTCTTCGTTGCTCAAGCGAGCTACGATAAACTGCCGCCAAAAGAGGTTCAAATGGTTCAAATGGCTCTGAGCACTATAGGACTTAACATCTGTGGTCATCAGTTCCCTAGAACTTAGAACTACTTAAACCTAACTAACCTAAGGACATTACACACATCCATGCCCGAGGCAGGATTCGAACCGGCGACCGTAGCGGTCACGCGGTTCCAAACTGATGCGCCTAGAACCGCACGGCCACAATGGCCGGCACCAGAAGAAGAGTAAGTTCTTCCGCATAATCTTTGTGGAATCTTGCATGTATCTCACCTGGTCCTGATGTCTTAATACTACAAAGTTATTGTACTTACTTTTCTATTCCGCTAACGTTTACCTCAATGTATGCCATTTCGACGTTCGTAGGAAGATTGGAAGGAGGGATTATATTACGAATTGTCTCGGTGAAACAATTTCGGAATACCTGCGTCAGTAATTTGGTGTTCTGTCTGTTATCTTCCGTTTCGGTGGCAGTATGGTCACTGAGGAAATGAATAGATGGTTTCAAAGTACTTAACGTAATAAACAGCCCTCCTAGGTTTTACATTCAGATCGGACGACAAAATTTGAACGCTTGTGTGATTGCTCTTCCTACGCTCATTTTCGCTTCATTCAAGCTTCGTTTGTCAACTAGGTTTTGAATTCTCTTGAATCTGCGACGAGGCTTTCCTTGTTTACCAAGCAGTTTTCTAAAACGGCTGTTAACCCACGATGGGTCTTCCCATTCCTTAAGACTTTCTCTGAACCTGTTTGTCTAAGGCATATTTAAGGAAGCTTTTGAATTTTTTCCATTTGTGCTCCACATCGCCGTTCTCAGCACTGAATATTTGATGGTGACTACTCAGAAATTCCGCAGTCTGTCGCTCCTGCTAACCAGAAATATTTTCCCACCTTTTTTTAACATTAACTACGATACCTATCGTCATAGCTGCTGTCACAGTTTTATCATCAATAATACCTTTCTCTATGTTAACTGATTCGTTGATTTCAGATCTGGTTGTTGCTAGGAGGTCTGAGACGTTACCTTCACGAGTACATTTTCTAATTATCTGCTCGAAATAATTTTCGAACAAGTCATTCAGTGTAACGATATACGTGCCCCTGTTTCTGCCACTAGTTTTGACTGCATGCCATTCTGTCCATAACTGGCAAGTTGACTCTATTACAACGGCATTTTCAGGTACGTTACTGCAGATATACTGCAAGTTCCCTCTTAGGCGTTCAATTACTACAGCTCTTGCCGCATGTGGTCTGTAAGAGTACCTGATTATCATTTTTGACCGACCGTCGATGTTTAACTTTAACCAGATTAATTCACATCCGGAACCCGTGGTAACCTCTCTGGATATTATCAAATTCTTTACTGCAATAAATACACTGCCGCCGTTGGCAACGAACCTGTCCTTACGATAAATATTCCAGTCTGAACTTAGGATTTCGTCGGTATCCACTTTGGTTTCAACCAACTTTCCATTCCTAACGTTATCTGAGCATTATAACATTCAATAAGCGATACTAATTCTGGGACTTTTCCTTCAATGCTCCTGCAATTTACTGACTTCATATTTAGCTTTTCTAAATCCGATCTGTGAGAAGAAACATTTTCTGACAACATTATTACTTGTATGAAGTTCGTGTTACAACATTCATTAACATTGACATCAAACATTTATTTCAAACTCTTATCTCGCAAATGTAAGACAAATCATTAATAAACATGAAAAATACTTTATGGTGAAAATTGCTCAATCTTTAATGAAAAAGTTCCCTCATATGGGTGTCTCATTCAACAACGTTTCTAAACTACGCACAACTGCAGTGGCACTAAATAAATATATTACCTTCATTCCCCTTCATGCTCTTCTGTAATCTCATTACATATCATTTGATTTTAAATCACTAATCAAATCCTTCTGCTCTGTTTCACAATATTCAGACACAAATCATTTTACTTAAACACAGATGCATGTGCAATTTTTCTGGCGTGTTGCGTATCCGGTACTACCGATAGCGCCTTGTATTTCTGTTTCCGTCTGGTTCGGCCTGCTCAGGCGCTGAGGCGGCTGCTGCCCTCTGGAGCGTTTTTCGTGGGAGCCCGCGCGCGCTCGGGTCGGCAGTTGGATTCGCACCGAGCTCGTGGTGTTTTGCCTTCCGCCCCGGCACGAAGGTGTGGTCTCGTTGTTGGTGGGCCTCGTTGATTTGGCCGTTGGGCGGTGTGACGTGTTGGCGATGTGCTGTAGTGGACAACTGATGGATCCCCGCACCCGATCGCTCGAGGTTCTCCGCCTCTGAAAAGGGTGCCGCGATATCGCTTTGATTTCCGCACCCAGGAGTTGTAAGGACAGCAGGGCAGGCTTTCTGTGTGTTTGCTCTGTCCGGTCTGCGTGGTGGGGTTCGTTTCACCTTACTTCAGCTGTTGTTTATATTTTTTGCGTGATTCCGTTTTGGCCAGAGTCTAGGGGTCGAGTTTTCTGTTGGTGTGTACCCGGTCGTCGCCCCCGTTTCCCCGCCCGGGGGGGGGGGGGGGGGGGCAGCCGTATCTGTTGGTGGGAATTATTTGGCAGTGTGTGTTTTGCGTCGACTCGGTGTGCTCACGCGCCCTGATTCTGAGTTGAAATTACCGTGGTCAGGCTGGATCGGTTGCTGGAGTGTGTGTTATTGGTTTTCTGGCTTGCTGGGGACTGCGCGCGCGCATGTTCCGTTTTGTGATGTAGCAGCAGTCTGATATTTTTATGTGTACTTGTTAAGTAGCTAGCCATTTCTTTTATCCGTGTGCTTGCTTAGTTTTTATTTAAATTGCTGGGCATTGTCAGTTGTCTGTTCTTTTACCTTTATTTATTTGTAGTGTCAATTAAGCCTAAGACGATGTCCAAGGTGCTAGCAATTGATTTTAGCCTCGTGTGTACTTCATCCTATTTAAATTCTTGGGCATTGCCATTTTCTTGTTCTTTTACCCTTATTTATTTGTTGTGCCAGTTAGCCCTAAGATGTCAGACCTTGGTATCTGTCAACCTATTTTGGCTACTAGCGCTCAGGTGCAATATTGCCGGGCCTATCCCGGATTTGTCATTAATTTAGATCCTTTTATACTGTATTTTTAGTAGTAGGTTTGGCAAGTGCTCTTGCGTATGGTATTTATTATGTTTCCACCCCCCCCCCCCTTCTTCATCCTTCGTGTAAACTGATTTTGGTAAGATTGCTAGGTGGCCTGTGTTCTATGTAAGTTTGCCCGCTGCCGCAGTCGTAACATGTTTTGACCGGCAGGCGGCCCATGTTGGCTAGAGTTTGAATGTGGTCTGCGCTGTTGGCTCAAATGGTTCAAATGGCTCTGAGCACTATGGGACTCAACTGCTGAGGTCATTAGTCCCCTAGAACTTAGAACTAGTTAAACCTAACTAACCTAAGGACATCACAAACATCCATGCCCGAGGCAGGATTCGAACCTGCGACCGTAGCGGTCTTGCGGTTCCAGACTGCAGCGCCTTTAACCGCACGGCCACTTCGGCTGGCCTGCGCTGTTGATATTGGGCTTTGCCGTACATACATTTATTATTTGAGTTAGTCATGTACGTGTTGTGTTAAGGGTTTCAGGGCATTTTTTTAAAATTGAGATACCTTTTGGAAAGAAGGTATAGGAAGGAGTAACTTCGACTGAGAATTTAATTATAAATTATGCATTTGTGCCACACATTATAAAATATAACTGTATTAGGTGAAAGTGTGTAGTTTAATGCACAATGATTATTTGTTAATGTATCAAATTGTAAACAGTTTTGAAGTTTCTCTGTTCACCTGTGGCATATTGTAAGCAGCTTGATTTGTTTGTGTCATCGTAATTTGTAAGCCACAGTGTAATTTATTACAATTAATTGTTCTGGGGAAATAAACCTTGAATTTTATGTCCCCTTTTCATTAACCGAATCCCATCCAAATCGTCCACATGGCCTATCCCGGCTTGACGTCTATATTGGATCGAGTCCTCTTGTAATCTCCCCACGGAAAATGACCCTCTACCACGCAACGATTAATAATGGTCAATCAAATCATCCACAATTATTCACTTTTGAAAAGTATCTGATCGGATTTTCTAGTAATATATGCGCCGACAGCTCGTCGACGCCAAGGTATTTTTCTAGTACGTTTATTCTTTGGAATAACAGAGATACAGAGATATATGCTCCATGGTTATTATAGAGGGATAAGGGAACAGCTTCGGAAGTATCGGTTGGAAGATTGTCGGGTTGCTAAAAGAGACATATTTACTCTTCTTCTCGCTAAAGCGAGCTATTAACGTTTGTGCCACTAGCGTGATAGGTAAAGAGAAAGAAAAAAACTGTAAAAGCAAATTACATGAGACTTGGAATCAACAGAAAACGGAACATGTAATGGAGATGGATTGAATATACAATTTTCCTCAGAAATAAGGTTTGTGACCATTTTATTCTAGAGTGAATGACGAATGAGTTCTCTGTCTGAATCATTGATGATTGTCTTGGCCCTGTAATTAGTGGGGAAGTTTCAGCTGTGACGAAGAGAGCCTGCAATCTCCGAGTTTTATAAATCGTCCAAAAAGGCTTCGTCCACATCTGAAATTCTAGATCTGTCGTAAACTGAACGAATTGTTCAAACGATCGATTTTCCCAACTGAATGCAGCGCTTAATAATAATAACAAATGTAAAGATCTTTTCCAGCAAGCCAGCCGCTGAATATTAAGACGAAGGGCTCCACCAGAGATTCTATTAGGCTGATTTCACGTAAATAATATATTTAAACTGTACACAGATAAAGGACAGAGAGAGAGAGAGAGTGAATGAAATTCGAGAAAATACTCAGAATCCTCCATTAGCATAATTGTTTGTCTGTCTTATCACGGATCAGCCTACATATAAAACAGGAAGCCCTAACTTTATTGTACCGGTTTATGTGTGAGAGGGAAGGAGTAATAAAGGCGACAGATACACCTCTGTACAGACAAAACATTACACCAAGTTAGCGGCAAGCTGCATTCACATACTTTCATCATTTACATTAGAATTCATTATAATGGCCAATCCGTGACAGGACACGTTTTTGGACGTTGTTAAAATAATTTTGGTCTCTGTTTCATGTGAACTACGACGAGCCAACTTAACTGACGCTTGGAAAAGAGAAGAAATACTCGCAGTCACATTAAAGGGATAAGAAAATAAACACCACGCTGGGCGCAGAAAAACGGCCAGATCTATAATTTTTTATCAAAGCTTGCTAGTATTGATGAAGTATACGCTTTTAGTTGCATTTATCTGTATAAGAACAGTAAGAAAGTAAACACAGAAGTACTCTTGTGTGAAGGGAGATATATATATATATATATATATATATATTGACGGTAGAACATTTATATGGTTTTAACTAGGGCAATGTTTAAGATGAGTCAAGCAGAGCAGCACGCAACAGCCTTCAGCTGTTAGCACTGATAATAATGATGTAGTAAGAAGTGTTGTAGAACCGATCGCTACAGAGAGCGCAATAGAACGCCCGGTAGACACGGCTGGAGATGTAACAGCAAGTACGCAACATGGATTAGATCCATTGGTCATTATCATGAGGCAGATGCAGATGATAACTGAGACCATGAATAATATGAATACGAAATTAGCCTCAGTTACTGAAGGGCAAGAAAATCTGAAAATTGACATTAATGCGAAGTTAGCCTCAGTTACTGAAGGGCAAAATGATTTGAATACGAAATTAGCCTCAGTTACTGAAGGGCAGGAAAATTTGAAAACCGGCATTAACGCGAAATTAGCCTCAGTTACTGAAGGGCAAAATGATTTGAATACGAAATTAGCCTCAGTTACTGAAGGGCAAAATGATTTGAATACGAAATTAGCCTCAGTTACTGAGGGGCAGGAACATATGAAAATCGACATTAACGCGAAGTTAGCCTCAGTTACGGAAGGGCAGGAAAATCTGAAAGCTGAGATTAAGCAGCAGTTACACGACAGTTTTTCCGAATTAGAGCAGCGGATAGAGGCGAAGACAAAGGAACTTAAAGATCAGGCCGAAGAGACGGAACGAAAATTAACTGCACAAATAGAATTGGTGAAAGCTCAATGTGAGGAATCTACTCACCGCGTACGTGTAGAAATGAAGGAGTATGTGGCTATTAAGATAGATACCGTACGGGAACAGGTGGAAATGGTTCCGCAATTAGTACAAAAGCAAGATGCCATGTCATGTGCAATTGCGCAACTTCCTGAATTGGCACGTACGCAGACTAACCTAAAGGAAAGTGTTGAACATCTGACAGAACGTCAAGACGTTATAGACCACCAAATTAATGTATTAACGGGTAAATTATCCGAAATCACATTAGAAAACAAAAGGCTAATGTGTGAAAACGTTGAGCAAAATGTTAAAGCAGCATTCCAGAGTCTATGTGGCAAACAGGAAGACAATTTGTTTGCGAAAGGACTTGAGGAAGTGCGACAGCAGTTAGGTGCTGATTTCGAGCATTGGAAACAAACGATAGAAGAGTCGATACGCGTTTCACAACAAGGCTCAGAGCAAATGAATACAGGCCAGCAGCAGAAGTTGGCAGCGACTATAGAGCCAGTTACTGCACATTCGCACACGATACCGACTTATGTAAGTAACTCAAATATTAAATTGCCACGAGCTAGTTGTTCGCGTGAAGTTTTATCTGACGGAGATTACGAAAGCCTTTGCCATGCCGAAGAAAAAATGATAAAGCATCGGCAATTCCAGATTTTTAACACTGACAAAAGGGAGGTCCATCCGATTGTTTTTATTCGAAGTTTTAGAGGAGTGCTACCCAGAAATTGGTCGGAGTGGCAGAAGATCAGTTTCGTTACGGGGTATATACAAGGTTCGGGGGCGATCTGGGCCTCGGACATGACTTCTGTTTGCTCGACATATGACGATTTTGAGAAAGCGTTTTTAGCAAAGTTCTGGTCAGAAGGGGTACAGGAACGCCTAAGGCAGGAGGTGCTCTACCCAGAGCCTTTCTCTTTTTCAAAAGGAAGCCTTAGGAAGTATTTTGAGAAATATATAAATAAAACTAGATATTGGGACAGACCTATGCCCTTGCCAGACATAATAAACATACTTAAGGCAAGACTACCAACTAGCATCCGGAATCAATTAATTTACGGCAACGATAAAGACCTGGAGTCGTTCCTCACGACGTTAGACCATATAGATATTATCGAAGAGAACAACCAGAAAGCCCGTAACAACAGATTCCAATATAGGGAGATAGAACCTCCGCCAAATGGTAGGCAAGGGAACACACAGAGATCGATAAATAGTGGAGAAACCCCTCAAAATCTCAATAATAATACCGGCAATAGTCTTGCGAGGGGCTATCCAAGGAACAACAGGAATGGGAAAAGATACAATCCCGTATGGGGGAACGAAAGGAATTTCAGATCGCAAGCCTGGAACAATAACAGTAATAGAAAGTGGAGTCAACCGGGGGAAATAAACTCAAATAACCAACATCAGTGGGGACGGACATCTGTGAATCAACCGGTAATTACCGAAGTGACGGACGATGTCAACCACCAGGCGAATCAAAATCCAACAAACTTGTAAGGACCCACTCGTGCCCCGGAGGAGCGGTCAACAATTGGTTGAGGGGCAACAGGATATGTGTACCCATGCTAACGTATAATGATGGACGATTACTGGCAGATGAACTGACCGAGGACTTAGAACCCCAAGATGAGGATAAGGAACAGGTGGCAGTAGCCGAAGTGCAAGTCATTTTGGAGACTGTACCTATAGTGGCGGTTTTAGACACAGCTGCAACCACAAATGTTATTTCGGAGGCTCTATTCAACAAGATCAGAAATATAAGACGAGTACCAATTTTTCCAGTTCAAAATTGCAGAATAATAGGCGCCGTTGGGGCTAGATCGGCTAATGTAAAAGTGCAGTCACTACTTAGTGTAGAAGTCGGAAATGTAGCAATATTAAGCACATTCCTTGTTGTGAAAAATTTGGTGGTAGACTGCATTATCGGAGTCGACAGCCTACGTCAATACGGATGCAGAATAGATTTTAAAACAGGAAAAATTTGGTTAAATGTAAATAAACAAGAAATTGAGTTGGACTTGTTGAAAAAAGAAAGCCTTACCAGAAAATATAATAGTGGGATCAGTGTGCAAGTAATCAGGACTGCACAAAATTCTAAACAGCATGTAATGGATGAGTTCCAAGTCAAAGAAGATTTCGGTCAATTAGCGTATGAGAAGTTAAATGAATCCGACTGCATTATTGAAGATCAGAAGAAGCAGCTCAAAGAATTATTATTAGCGTATGAAAACGTGTTTGATGAAAGGCCAGGAGTTATTAAGGGATACATATGCCATCTCTACGTTAAGCCGCACGAAACGTATTGTAGAACTTTCTATCCTGTTCCCTGGAGGTTAAAGGCTCAAGTTCAAAAAGAAATAGATCGCATGTTGAAATGGGGTTTGATCGAACCCTCTACAAGCCCATACTGCTCCCCATTGTTGGTCGTGCCAAAAGCATACCCGGGATCGAACAAAATAAAAGGGTTATTTTCTCATAACGACTTAAAAAAATATAATGAAGATTAGAAGATAGGGAGGAATGGTGTTCCGAGTGACAGAGATGAACGCTCGTAAAAAACATAACAATAAACTGTGTGTGTAGTGTTAGAAACCTTTAAATTGAAATAGTTAATCAGTGACATAGAATATAGAAATAGTGACTAACTATTACTATCGAGTGTTGTAAAGAAGATAGAGGAGATAGGCTTCACCTGTGGTTTGGGTGAACATGGAACTTTAGCATTGCTAATGTTATCAAGATTTATAAAGGATCTAACTGACCTTCAAGAAGAATGAAATGTTTCCCGCAAATGACGCTGAATAATCAAAAGAGGTTCCGAGTGAATATTCATATACACTCCTGGAAATGGAAAAAAGAACACATTGACACCGGTGTGTCAGACCCACCATACTTGCTCCGGACACTGCGAGAGGGCTGTACAAGCAATGATCACACGCACGGCACAGCGGACACACCAGGAACCGCGGTGTTGGCCGTCGAATGGCGCTAGCTGCGCAGCATTTGTGCACCGCCGCCGTCAGTGTCAGCCAGTTTGCCGTGGCATACGGAGCTCCATTGCAGTCTTTAACACTGGTAGCATGCCGCGACAACGTGGACGTGAACCGTATGTGCAGTTGACGGACTTTGAGCGAGGGCGTATAGTGGCCATGCGGGAGGCCGGGTGGACGTACCGCCGAATTGCTCAACACGTGGGGCGTGAGGTCTCCACAGTACATCGATGTTGTCGCCAGTGGTCGGCGGAAGGTGCACGTGCCCGTCGACCTGGGACCGGACCGCAGCGACGCACGGATGCACGCCAAGACCGTAGGATCCTACGCAGTGCCGTAGGGGACCGCACCGCCACTTCCCAGCAAATTAGGGACACTGTTGCTCCTGGGGTATCGGCGAGGACCATTCGCAACCGTCTCCATGAAGCTGGGCTACGGTCCCGCACACCGTTAGGCCGTCTTCCGCTCACGCCCCAACATCGTGCAGCCCGCCTCCAGTGGTGTCGCGACAGGCGTGAATGGAGGGACGAATGGAGACGTGTCGTCTTCAGCGATGAGAGTCGCTTCTGCCTTGGTGCCAATGATGGTCGTATGCGTTTTTGGCGCCGTGCAGGTGAGCGCCACAATCAGGACTGCATACGACCGAGGCACACAGGGCCAACACCCGGCATCATGGTGTGGGGAGCGATCTCCTACACTGGCCGTACACCACTGGTGATCGTCGCGGGGACACTGAATAGTGCACGGTACATCCAAACCGTCATCGAACCCATCGTTCTACCATTCCTAGACCGGCAAGGGAACTTGCTGTTCCAACAGGACAATGCACGTCCGCATGTATCCCGTGCCACCCAACGTGCTCTAGAAGGTGTAAGTCAACTACCCTGGCCAGCAAGATCTCCGGATCTGTCCCCCATTGAGCATGTTTGGGACTGGATGAAGCGTCGTCTCACGCGGTCTGCACGTCCAGCACGAACGCTGGTCCAACTGAGGCGCCAGGTGGAAATGGCATGGCAAGCCGTTCCACAGGACTACATCCAGCATCTCTACGATCGTCTCCATGGGAGAATAGCAGCCTGCATTGCTGCGAAAGGTGGATATACACTATACTAGTGCCGACATTGTGCATGCTCTGTTGCCTGTGTCTATGTGCCTGTGGTTCTGTCAGTGTGATCATGTGATGTATCTGACCCCAGGAATGTGTCAATAAAGTTTCCTCTTCCTGGGACAATGAATTCACGGTGTTCTTATTTCAATTTCCAGGAGTGTATAATCTCATGTGAACGCTTAGATGTGTGAACGTGTGAAGGGATGTGTTGAGGCAGTGAATAGTGAGTGACGGTTAACGCTGCAAAGATAATTTCCCGCGCAAAACAGTTGACGTCGGAGCGAGAGTTAAAATCGATATAGACGACACAGATATGCTTTGTAAGAGACTCGCACCAAACGCGATGGTAAACTGATTCATGTTGAACTTTAAAAGGAAAAGTTGGTATAATTAGAAGTTAAGAGTTTTTAATTTATTAATGAATGATTAAAGAAAGTAATATTCATAGAATTAGTAGTTATTTAATCGTTCGTGTTCGTTTTGAAGTTTTGTTTGAAAAATCCATTTCCATATATGTGCATGGATGAACGCCGTATAAATCAGAGAGTAAATGAAAGAAGTGAATCCGCATTCCTCAATGCTAATAACTTTTACATTACAGTACTCAAGCGGAGAAATATATGTATTTAGAATAAAAAGTTTTTGAGTATAGATAAATTATATGACTTATCAAGGAAATATGGATTATGTCTTTGTATAAAATGAACAACACTTTCCATTATTCGATGATTTGAATCCAAAATCTATTGTAAGTTGCATGAATCCTTTAAATTACGAAGAACAAATCAGTGATAGAAAATCTGTTAGAATTTTTGGACTTATAAGCACAAGTGGGGAGGCAAAGTCAAAAGGAGTATTTAAACGAGAGTAAATCTGATGATGCTTTTGGCAACATCATTAGTTAATGGTTAAATTCCTTGAAGTACGTCGTAACAAAAAGGATGCATGAAGCCATAAGGATTTTGCTTTCAAAAAGGAGAATCTTGGACGGTGCAACCTAACCAGTTCTCTTACAGGAAGAGTTTCCCTTTTTGGTCATTGCTAATTCTTTTGGAATGAATGTTGCATGTGAATTCGAGTATCCCTGTTCCTTCTACTCTTCCCGTTGTGGGCCGCGTAGAAGATCAACTACAAAGGGGGCCGCGTAGAAGACCGACTACAAATGTGGACGTCGGGGACATGCAAGACCCGGGGGAGTTTAGCACCGCAAGATATTGTCCTAGGAACAAGATTGTAAAACGAGAATTCACGTTATTTATTGTAAAACGTTTTTTTTTTTTTTGCTAGAGGCGCAAACCACTCTTCTCCAAATCGTGATACAAATTGATCCCTGTCTTTCCTTTAGAGATCTATTTCAAAATTATATATTTTTTTTCTTCTATAGGCTTTCCTATCTTCTATGTACCGTAGGCTGGGGGTCTAGGCTTAAGAGGTTTTCCAAGGTTTCCCTGCTTAAGAAAGTTCCCGAATGGGTAGACCCTGATAACAGTTTCATGAAAGATCATCTTCCTTGGTTGTGCACAGCAAACATAACACCTAGATGCACGTAAAAGCAATACAGCCGCGGTACCTGTCTCTTCATTTCTTCTGTCTTCAACATTTCTTTTCTTCGTCTGTCTCAAACATACTATTCTTTTTCAGTCGGAGGACTGACAATCATCACTTCCGGGTTATCCACGCTAATAGATAGCTCGCGAAGTGTGTTCGGTGAATCAAAATTGAGCTCACAAACTTCGCTCGCTGCGAGGGGCATTGTAATCTCCCCACGGAAAATGACCCTCTACCACGCAACGATTAATAATGGTCAATCAAATCATCCACAATTATTCACTTTTGAAAAGTATCTGATCGGATTTTCTAGTAATATATGCGCCGACAGCTCGTCGACGCCAAGGTATTTTTCTAGTACGTTTATTCTTTGGAATAACAGAGATACAGAGATATATGCTCCATGGTTATTATAGAGGGATAAGGGAACAGCTTCGGAAGTATCGGTTGGAAGATTGTCGGGTTGCTAAAAGAGACATATTTACTCTTCTTCTCGCTAAAGCGAGCTATTAACGTTTGTGCCACTAGCGTGATAGGTAAAGAGAAAGAAAAAAACTGTAAAAGCAAATTACATGAGACTTGGAATCAACAGAAAACGGAACATGTAATGGAGATGGATTGAATATACAATTTTCCTCAGAAATAAGGTTTGTGACCATTTTATTCTAGAGTGAATGACGAATGAGTTCTCTGTCTGAATCATTGATGATTGTCTTGGCCCTGTAATTAGTGGGGAAGTTTCAGCTGTGACGAAGAGAGCCTGCAATCTCCGAGTTTTATAAATCGTCCAAAAAGGCTTCGTCCACATCTGAAATTCTAGATCTGTCGTAAACTGAACGAATTGTTCAAACGATCGATTTTCCCAACTGAATGCAGCGCTTAATAATAATAACAAATGTAAAGATCTTTTCCAGCAAGCCAGCCGCTGAATATTAAGACGAAGGGCTCCACCAGAGATTCTATTAGGCTGATTTCACGTAAATAATATATTTAAACTGTACACAGATAAAGGACAGAGAGAGAGAGAGAGTGAATGAAATTCGAGAAAATACTCAGAATCCTCCATTAGCATAATTGTTTGTCTGTCTTATCACGGATCAGCCTACATATAAAACAGGAAGCCCTAACTTTATTGTACCGGTTTATGTGTGAGAGGGAAGGAGTAATAAAGGCGACAGATACACCTCTGTACAGACAAAACATTACACCAAGTTAGCGGCAAGCTGCATTCACATACTTTCATCATTTACAGTAGAATTCATTATACTCTATTCGGCATCTCTGTCACTATTACTCTAACGATTAGAACTCCTCGCGCTCCTCGCTGCCAAGCAGACGAAAACAAGCTCATCTTCCAGCAACACAGCTACTCTGACCAAAGACTGCGCGCGAATAATAATCGAGTCAGAATTGTCGCTTAGCTTCTGAGACATCCGAAGTTATGTACAAACTCAAAAAATGCAAACAATAAACTCCCAATGGGCCTGTTTCAACGGGCAGCAGCCAGTTTTCATTGTGCTAGCTTACAACGAGTTCAGTACCCATCCATATCATACTATGTAAAAAAGTGAACAAAATCTCAAAAACTACAAATCGAATTGAGAAAGTACAGCCCCCCCTCCCCCCCCCTCCACACACACACATACACAAAAGAGAAAATTACCGGACTCTGAACCATTTTCTCTTCGTGAGTGAACGAGCATTTCGCTCTTATTTAAATATATGGCCGAAAGAGACAGCCTTCCTGTTGTCCAGGAACATATGCCTAAAAGAGCGCAGATTTGCCACTAAGTGGAGCAAGTCCACGGGCGTCTATTTTGCTGAATGACGCGAGGCTGATCAGGCCTAAGCGTTGTAGTGTGCGACTGAGACAGACGAGAATCTACGCCATAGGGAAACACAGGGAAGTGTAGCAGTGTTACATATGGCGGAACTAAGATCGGCCATAAAGGGAAACATTTATGAGAACTATTTAATTCTGTAGTAATACACAGAATGAAGCCACAGTAATTTTAATCTGCCGTCATCCATAAATTTTCATGGTGGTCCCAATACAACGTAAATGTTTATCATATCTATAATAGTTTATGATTTACTGTTAAAGTGAAATTAACAGGTTTTGTGACGAAGACCTAAATGATAAAATCTGATCGCTTTAGTCGATCTTAATGACTGATACTTCATGTAGAAGCGCATCATTAAAATGAAAACTGTTGTAAATATCAACTCTGTAACTTCACTTTTTTAAAAGATATAGTAAATTTAAATTATCAGTATTTTCAGTTAAGCATCAGATCATCATTTCTCCCACACAGTCGGCCGCTGTGACCGAGCTTTTCTAGGCGCTTCAGTCCGGAATCGCGCTGATGCTACGGTCGCAGGTTCGAATCCTTCCTTGGCATGGGTGTGTGTGATGTCCTTAGGTTTGTTAGGTTTAAGTAGTTCTAAGTCTAGGGGACTGATGACTTCAGATGTTAAGTCCTATAGTGCTTAGAACCATTTTTCTTCCATACAAAACACGTTGATCTATGACAGCATGACATTTTATTGATCCATTAGGCAATAGAATATTTGTTGTAAAGTTTAACGCTTAATAGTTACTTTTGTTCTTTATTTATTTATCTGAAAGCATACTGGTGCTACCTTCCTTAACATTTAAAGGTAAGAAGGAAATTGTATTGGTTTACGTAAAAGAATTTGGCAATGGATAATATTGTTACTTCATTTAGAACGTGTAAGTGGTCAAGCTTTGATTATTCAATTATGTTAAAACGTAAAATAATGTAGAATAAGCTTTTGCCATTCAGATGGACGGCTTCAGAAAAGAGACCTGCACTAGTCAGTTGAGCGAGTATGTTCAGTGCGCGGAAAGCGTGGCCGGAGACGGGTAGAAGGCAGTTCTGGTCTAGACATCAAAGGGTACAGTGCTGGTGCAGACGAGAAAGCTGACAGTTCGGCTGGAAACACCAAAGGGTACAGTTCGGATTGAGACGCGAAAGCGGACAGTCGGTCTTTAGGCAGCTAGGAAGTGAAACAGAAAATTTCTCGTTGTGTGGTATCACGGGACTTTGTCTCTGAGCGGTTAGCAGCCGCGCGCCTTGTGTGAACTCTTAACTTTTCGCATAGTTAATGAGGTGGAGTATCGAACTTGTAATTCGTGATGAAACTGTGAATAATCGAACTGTGTCAAGTGGATATGCGCTCGAGTGTAACAGTAACTCTAAATACGACCACTTTCGCTATTAGATGGCTTTCTGAATAAACATTATTCTAAGCAAATCGCAGCTGTGTGGCCTACATCATTTATGGGTCGTTAATTAGTTCCCGATATTATTATATGTTATGTTAACTTCGTATTTCGCAAACTTATCGTCAGACAGGCAATTTAACCAAACGGTCACAAACGTCTAATTTAGGGCGTGTAATGGGCCACGTGCGGTTCAGTCCCTAAACGAGTTTGAGCCAAGAGATTTCGACGAAGAGGTACCGTTTGTGAGCCCGAACATCTGTAGGATGTTAGCTCGCAATTGGGGGGGCTCGTCCGGGACTTGAATTTGGAAAGTTTTAGTTCACGGATAAGAATCTTGCAAAGTTTATGATCATAAATTTTGGAAAATGTTAGTTGCGGAATGTGAAATCGGGAATTTTTTAGAATTGGATTTAAACTCTGCAAAGAGTTTCCAAAAGTATTATCTGAACTTCGATAGGCAGGACCTCTCTCAAAAGTTAAATGTGAGAATGGTTCAGGACTGAATATTAGGTTTCCTTAATAGCTATGAAATTATGATTGTAATTCTCGCAGTTAACGGCATTCTGTGACCTAGGTCCCAAGTCTGTGGTTGTTTAGGCAGTTTGCTCGGGGGCTCTGAGATATGAATTTTGCAACAGTTGCGTGCATCAAGTTTAAGCAGTGGTTAGTAGTGATAAAAAAGTAACGCGGAGGAAGAATAGGCGACATCGATAGCACCTGGTTCCAGCGAGCAGTGGCATCTTCAACTTCGATTCATCGTGCAGCGGTGGTTGCATTACCACAGCAGAGGCTACGAGATCTTGAGCGTCGGCTTCAAATACACTCCTGGAAATGGAAAAAAGAACACATTGACACCGGTGTGTCAGACCCACCATACTTGCTCCGGACACTGCGAGAGGGCTGTACAAGCAATGATCACACGCACGGCACAGCGGACACACCAGGAACCGCGGTGTTGGCCGTCGAATGGCGCTAGCTGCGCAGCATTTGTGCACCGCCGCCATCAGTGTCAGCCAGTTTGCCGTGGCATACGGAGCTCCATCGCAGTCTTTAACACTGGTAGCATGCCGCGACAGCGTGGACGTGAACCGTATGTGCAGTTGACGGACTTTGAGCGAGGGCGTATAGTGGGCATGCGGGAGGCCGGGTGGACGTACCGCCGAATTGCTCAACACGTGGGGCGTGAGGTCTCCACAGTACATCGATGTTGTCGCCAGTGGTCGGCGGAAGGTGCACGAGCCCGTCGACCTGGGACCGGACCGCAGCGACGCACGGATGCACGCCAAGACCGTAGGATCCTACGCAGTGCCGTAGGGGACCGCACCGCCACTTCCCAGCAAATTAGAGACACTGTTGCTCCTGGGGTATCGGCGAGGACCATTCGCAACCGTCTCCATGAAGCTGGGCTACGGTCCCGCACACCGTTAGGCCGTCTTCCGCTCACGCCCCAACATCGTGCAGCCCGCCTCCAGTGGTGTCGCGACAGGCGTGAATGGAGGGACGAATGGAGACGTGTCGTCTTCAGCGATGAGAGTCGCTTCTGCCTTGGTGCCAATGATGGTCGTATGCGTGTTTGGCGCCGTGCAGGTGAGCGCCACAATCAGGACTGCATACGACCGAGGCACACAGGGCCAACACCCGGCATCATGGTGTGGGGAGCGATCTCCTACACTGGCCGTACACCACTGGTGATCGTCGAGGGGACACTGAATAGTGCACGGTACATCCAAACCGTCATCGAACCCATCGTTCTACCATTCCTAGACCGGCAAGGGAACTTGCTGTTCCAACAAGACAATGCACGTCCGCATGTATCCCGTGCCACCCAACGTGCTCTAGAAGGTGTAAGTCAACTACCCTGGCCAGCAAGATCTCCGAATCTGTCCCCCATTGAGCATGTTTGGGACTGGATGAAGCGTCGTCTCACGCGGTCTGCACGTCCAGCACGAACGCTGGTCCAACTGAGGCGCCAGGTGGAAATGGCATGGCAAGCCGTTCCACAGGACTACATCCAGCATCTCTACGATCGTCTCCATGGGAGAATAGCAGCCTGCATTGCTGCGAAATGTGGATATACACTGTACTAGTGCCGACATTGTGCATGCTCTGTTGCCTGTGTCTATGTGCCTGTGGTTCTGTCAGTGTGATCATGTGATGTATCTGACCCCAGGAATGTGTCAATAAAGTTTCCCCTTCCTGGGACAATGAATTCATGGTGTTCTTATTTCAATTTCCAGGAGTGTAGTTCAAATGGCTCTGAGCACTATGGGACTTAACATCTGAGGTCATCAGTCCCCCAGAACTTAGAACTACTTAAACCTAACTAGCCTAAGGACATCACACACATCCATGCCCGAGGCAGGATTCGAACCTGCGACCGAAGCGGTCACGTGGTTCTAGACTGATGCGCCTAGAACCACTCGGCCACTCCGGTCGGCGTTTAGATGCACATTTGGGTGCGAGGAGGTCGGTGAACTCAGTTATTTGGTGAATGGTATCAAGTCAAAAATCGGTGCACAGTATGTATATAAATTAGGTTTTTGGGGTATATAAGGGATTTATTTATGAGTATGCATGTGTTAGGCTTAAGTTTTTGGATGATTTTATGTTTGTGTTAAGTTATGATCACGTCAATTTAGGCGCATGGATGTCGGAGAAACTGGGAAAATGAATATTAATAATGCTTACCTACTTATCTGAGAATATTTTTGGGGCAATAATTTATTGTTGAATGCAGTATCGATTTGTGTATGCAGTTTCACTGCACGGAATTAAACGAGGGGTGAGATTTGTTCATATTTGTTGTTAATTTTGAGTCAAAGGGAGTTTTTAAAATGAAAGAAAATATTAACTTGCTGGTGAAGTCGATTGGCAATTTGTCAACAAATGTGTGTCTCCAGTGGGACTTGAATAACGTGTCAGAATCATTGAAGAATTTAAGAGCATCTTGAAAACGCTGTAAATAAATTGTTTACTGTGTAGTTTGTTTTCTGGTATCTACACCCAATTCGATTTTCAACAGATTTGTTCCCGAAAAAAGTTGGCGAGGGAATGCAGAGTCATACAGAATTCAGCAGGGTTCTCGGCTCCGAATCTGTGGAGCGCCGCTGGAGACTTCGTTGTGACGAAAGGTTCTGTGAAAGTGAGTGCAGTGGCGCTGGTATTTCTGCGGCATTTCAGTCGATTCTAATAAATGTATAGTTTTATTTGGCATATAATTAATATGCCACAATTCATAATTTATGTTAGATATAAGTTTCTCTAAATTTAAAACATGCTGCATCAACACCACTACGAACAACTAAGCTTTTGATCAGGTGCTTAGGATATTTATGTGATTGTATTGTGAATCGTGTTTTGTAAATTTGGGTGCTACTT
The DNA here is from genome assembly GCF_023898315.1 of Schistocerca nitens. Taxonomy (NCBI): domain Eukaryota; kingdom Metazoa; phylum Arthropoda; class Insecta; order Orthoptera; family Acrididae; genus Schistocerca; species Schistocerca nitens. The sequence goes on from NC_064621.1 coordinate 332,478,806, forward strand.
CATAATATATACGCCACGCCAATATGTTATGAAGTGGAGGTGTGTAAGTTAACGAGCATTTCGATCTCATTTCGATATATGGTCGAAAGAGACAGCCTTCTTGTCGTCCAGGAGCCTGTGTCACAAAGAGCGCAGATTCGCCACGAGATGGAGAAAGTCCACGGTCGTCTATTGTGCTGAGTGAGGCCAGGCTGATCAGGCCTAAGCGCTATAGTGTGCGAGTGAGACAGACGAGAACCTACGCTATAGGGAAGCCCAGTGAAGCATAGCAGTGTTAAATATGGTGAACCTAAGATCGGACATAAAGGGAAATATTTATGCAAACTATTTAATTCTGTAGTAATGCAGGGAATGAAACCAAATTAATTTTGATCTGCCATCCTCCATAAATTTTCATGGTGATCCCAATAAAACGTGAATATTGATCATATCTATAATAGTTTAGGATATACTGTTAAAGTGAAATTAACAGGTTTTGTGACAAAGACCTAAATGCTAAAAACTGAACGCTTTCGTCGATCTTAACGACTGACACTTCATATGGAAGCGCATCATTAAAATGACAAATGTTCTAAATATCAACTCTGTAACTTGATTTCTTTAACAGACATAGTAAATTTAAATTATCAGTATTTCAGTTAAGAATCAGATCATCATTTTCTCCACACAAAACACATTGAACGATGACACCATTACACCTTATTGAATAATTAGGTAATAGAATATTTGTTGTAGTCGTAATAGTAGCTTTTATTTGTTATTTATTTAACAGAAAGCAGTTTGGCTCAAGGCTACTGGCCGTGACATTTAAAGTTAAGAAGGAAATTGTGTTTTGTTTTTTGTAAAATAATTTAATAATGGATATTATTGTTACTTCATTTCGAACGTGAAAATGGTCAAGCTTTGATTATTTAAATATGTTAAAATGTAAAGTAATGAGATGGACGGCTTCAGGGAAAGGACCTGCAGCAGTCAATTGAGCGAGTATGTTCGGTGCGCAGGAAGCGCGGCCGGAGACGGGCAGAGGGACAATTGTGGTTTAGACATCAAAGGGTACAGTGCTGGTGCAGACGAGAAAGCGGACAGTTCGGCTGCAGACACCAAAAGGCACAGTTCCGACTGAGACGCGAAAGCAGTCATCAGTCTTTAGGCAGCTAGGAAGTGAAACGACTTAGAAAATTTCTCGTTGGGTGGTATCGCGGGACTTAGTCTCTGAACGGTTAGTAGCCGTGCGCCTGGTGTGAGCTCTAACTTTTCCCGTAGATAACTTGTATTTCGCGATGAGATTGTGTCAAATGGATATACTTTCTACTGTAACAGTAACTCTAAATACGACCAATTTCGCTGTTAGTTTGTCTTGTGAATAAACATTTTTCTAACCAAACCGCAGACATTGTGGCGTTCTTTATTTAGTTCTCCATATTATTGTTACTGTAATTATATGTTATGTTAACTTTGTATTTCGCAAACTTGCCATCAGTCAGACAATTTAACCAAAGGGTCACAAGCGTCTAATTTAGGGCGTGTAATGAGACACGTGCGGTTCAATCCCTAGACGAGTTTGAGCCAAGACATTTCGACGAAGAGGAACAGAATGTGAGTCCGAACACCTAGGGGCAAAAACGATGATGAAACCTGCTTCCAAAACGTCCCTCATTTTAATGCCGAAAACTGCAGTATCACATTAATAACTTCTCACAATTCTAAATTTTCTTTTCTCATTACTGCCAAAGAGATGGGAGAAAACATCTCGTAGCATCGTTAGGCTATCAACACAATCTGAAAATTTTCCTCTACTACTGTATTAATATCTGATGTTTCTCCATATTACGTTACTATCTTTGTAAGTTCAAGGAGATCAGCCCATTTCTTTGCATGTTTGAAGCTTTGATACAGGTACTTTCTGCTATAGAATGTCTCCCATCGCTCTTCTGTCTTATACTTTGCCCAAACCAGGTCTGCTTTCTGTCACGTGCAACTCCAGTCTTTGTTCTTTAGGTGCTATATGTATTCCTGTCACATAAATTTTTTATTAGAAAAATTCTCAATTTTTCGATTATTTGCAGATTCAAAATAGGTGGCTCGCCGTTTTGAATCAGTACTGGCAGAATACACTGGTTGTACACGGATACTCGAAAGAAACTGATATAGGCAAGCATATTCCAATACAGAGTGTATGGAGCAGTTGTTAGATCCGTTACTGCTGCTGTAATGGCAGATTTAAGTCAGTTTGAAGGTGGTGTTTTAGTCGGCGCACGAGCGATGAGAGACAGCATCTCCGAGGTAGCGATGAAATGGGGATTTTCTCATACGACCATTTCACGAGTGTACCGTGACTATCAGGAATTCAGTAACACATCAGGTCTCTGACATCGCTGCCGCCGGAAAAAGGTACTTCAAGAAAGGGAGCATCGACGACTGAAGAGAATCGTTCAACGTGACGGAAGTGCTACCCTTCCGCAAACTGCAGCAGATATCAATGCTGGGCCATTAACAAGTGTCAGCGTGTGAACCATTCAACGAAACATCATCGATATGGGTTTTCGGAGCTGAGGGCCCACTCGTGTACCATTGATGACTGCACGACCCAAGGCTCTGCGCCTCGCCTGGGCACGTAAACACCGAAATTGGACTGTTGATGACTGGAAACATGTTGCCTGATCGGACCAGTATCGTTTCAAATTTTATCGAGCGGATGGAAGTGAACGGGTATGGAGACAACCTCATGAATCCATGTGTCCTGCATGTCAGGAGGGGACTGTTCAAGTTGGTCTGGGCTTTAGAATGCTGCAGAGCGCGTGCAGTTGGAGTGATATAGGACCCCTGATATATGTAGATACGACTCTGACAGGTGACACGTGGTTAAGCATCCTGTCTCATCACTAGCGTCCCTTCATGTCCATTGCGCATTCCGACGGACATGGCCAATTCCGGCAGGACAACGAGACCCCCCACACGTCCAGAATTGCTACAGAGTGGCTCTAGGAACACTCTTGTGACTTTAAATACTTCCGCTGGCCACCAAACTTCCCAGAAATGAACATTATTGAGCATATCTGGGATGCCTTGCATCGTGCTGTTCACCCCATGGTACACTTACGTATTTATAGACAGCCGTGCAGGATCCGTGGTGTCAGTTTCCTCCAGCACTGTATCAGACATTAGTCGAGTCCATACCACGTCGTGTCGCGGCAATACTGCGTGCTCGCGTGGGCCGTACACGATAGTACGCAGGTGTACCAGTTTCTTTGTCTCTTCAGTGTAGATCCTACGTTTCTGCCCTGTTATCTTCTTTTTGTAGCAGCGTTCAATATATCAGTTGCACAGTATTATTACGTTGTCATAAGAACTTAAATTAGTTTATTTAATTTTGTTGCTCAATGGTATAGTTTCATTCATTACGGGAATCCTTTTGTAGCTGAAGCAAACAAAACACCAGCAAAGAAAAAAAGACGACAGTTTCCTGTGTAACGCTCCTTCATTAGTACTCGATTGAAAATCATTTTCCAAGACTGACGAAAATGATTTTCTGGAATACTCTCCTTGCTGTCTCCTTTAAATTTGTACCGGGCTCTCTGTTGGAGTAATCTCCTTCGAGCAGCGCTACCAACGTTGCTTAATAATTTGAAACATCCCAGTATGATTCCCCCTTTTGTTAAGTTTTGCCAGTGAAAATTTTATCGAAGCAGAGTCTAAAGCTTTCTCGATATCAAGAAAAACTAGATGATGAGGCACTCACTATCCACTTCACAGTAGTTTGCGTTCCTTGTCCTTTTTCAAGTCGGATTTTTTTTATAGGGAGTTAGTAGGAATTTTGGTTACAGTATTGTATACAGCTGACAACAGACTAGAGGGCTTTTGTTGCAGAACATCTATATTTCTCTCGTTTGAATTAAAACTATTACGCTGTTCTTTCAGTTATCGGATATCGTGGTTTTACGCAAACATTCGGCGAGCCCTGCCTCAGCACACCGCAGCTTTGGCCTCCCAGTGGGACAACCTTCGCGAGACCTGCTTTCCTTGACCATCCAGTGTTCTTTGGTTGCTGCGACTGATGACATTTCAAATGTGAAGGAAGCTGATCGTATTTTTTCCCCTTAGAGGCTAAAAGGGTTGGACAACTAAGCCTTGATTAGCATGTTTGGCCGTGTTTTAAGTTTGTGAAGGACACCTTCGAAAAATATATATGTTGATGAACCAAAGGCGAGAAATAATTCCGCAGCACACCAAGTCCTCTGCAAATGCATGATGTCTTACGACGACGTTCATTATCTCCTCCGACAGAACACCAAGAAATAACCTTGGTAATGCTGACCAAAACAGTTGACATTAATGCTAATGATTAATGAAAATTGTCTAAGCTGAATTATTATACATTCGCTCGCAGAAAAACGCAAAACAAGCAGCCCTTGCAAGTATAAAACTGGCAACCTGAATATATATACTACGAACGAAACCGGTAGCGCCATAACAAATGTGTAATAGCACAGATGAGGTGGTTTTCATGACTCATTAACAATAGAATATCAAGAACTTCTCCTCGCTAGTGGTTCTTTGTCATTACTTATGTTCCATCCACAGGGCGTTCATCTAGTCCTCAATGTCCATTTTCTTTCAATAGATCCTCCATCAGAAAGAGAAATCAATGTTGTGTCTGCTATTAAGGGAAACTACTGCAATACTAGTTTGATGGGCAAACTGTTCTAGACCGAAATAGGAAAATGTAGTTTCTGTTCGATGCCATTAGAGGCGAAGACTAGCAACACTATACTGAAACTGGCAGTTACGAATCCGCTGTAGCGAATACTTACTGAGTAAATTCCGTTTATTTACTAGACATAACTGCATACATTGATTCATGTTTACAGAGACCAAGCTGTCCCACTTAGATGAGAGCTCGCAACTGGAAAGATGTAGAGCGGAAACGTCATTATGCTAAGGGAATAAAATGTCTTACAATTGAAGACAGTTCTGAAGGTAACTGAAGTTCTGAGCTCACAGTCATGAGCTATAATTTTTCCATTTATTTGCTGAGATATAACGAAGTAACTTTCTTTATGCACTTTCCAATGTTAATACTTGTGTTTCAGCAACAGCTTTGGTTACATTTTCTAATAGTTAAATTCTTTCACATTTTACTTAAGATCCAGGATTAATCTAAAATTGCAGCATTCGGAAAATAACAGAGCCTATGTAAGATTATTTCTCCGTACAATCTACAAATTAGAGCCTTCAGGCCCTCTCTTACATCAGACCAGAGCTTTACCCTCACATTGCTTTTTTACTTCATGGTTCCTTGAGATATCACTATAATTTTAATGCAATAAATAGTAATGAAACGGGATTAATAAAATTAAAAATGATATGAATGTATCTAATGACAGTGCAGTTAGAAGTCCGACTAAGAACTAATAAAGTTAACACCAGCAGCACCACTAATACTTCTACTTATGATACTGATTATAATAGTGTTACTAAAGACACTTCAGAGGAAGATTCAAAATTTATTTATAGGTGCACAGTGCATTAGCTACACCAGATCTCAACATGCAGACAGACTCGGGAGATGCAACTCATCCTTTTACTTTGCAGCGAAATAACGTTCCTACACGTTTACAACCTGACGTGTGTAAAATCCGTGTCACTAATTTGAGATATCTGAAAGCGTCCGCTGAAAAAAAATTCAAGAACTGACCAAGTAGCTTTTATGTTTCTTACCTCTGGATCTACTGGTCACGGAAGGTAGCAAGACGTCTTATGATGACAACATTTCTAAAGATACCGTTCTTAGTTCGAGATAACTGTTTGTAGCTCTGTCACAGAGGAGGTTAAATGTTACTCGCCCACCAGTTTGGAATTGAGAGCTACTCCCTCTTTCTCTTAACAATGCGTCGACATTTTCATCGAGCAAGCTACCAGCTGCGGAGTTCATCACTTACTCGTTGCTCTAGTGATGGCTGATACAGATAATTCGCAATGTAGATAACGAGATTAGTTGTAGTTCCTACGTGAAAGTAATCTCCCCTGTCTGTAAACGTGTATTTGATGAGTCGATGACACGCCGAAGTGGCATTCATTCATAATCTTTGATTGGTATGCCAGGAATATATCAAGTGAATCTTGCAAGATTATTCTCACCACTATGTTGTCATGACCTTATCATAGTCGAAACAGGACGATTATATTTCTACATACAATGTTTTTCTTTAGTGCGCTAACAATTTAGGAGCTCACCTCATGCATCAACGATTCAGCGGCTTAATTACTTTTCCAATGACGTCATGGGGAATATTCAAGTATTTGTGGTGAGAGAAAAGAATGGAAAGCTGCACAGACCACTGCAATACACACGAAAGCAAATAAGCACAATCCAGTGAGTTACAGATCCATTTCATTAACATCGACATGTAGCAGGACCTGTGAGCAAATGCAAATACTTTGTTCAAAAGTTGTGAAAAACCCCAAAATATATTATGTGTTGATATGAAACCAATATGGACCTGGAAGATATCACTCTTGTGAGACACAGCTGGCATGTTATTCGCCTAACGTCCTGCTTACAGGGGCTTCCAAATTGATTCCGGATTTATAGAGTCCAAAGAGGCTTTTAATACCACTACTCGTAAGCGACTGTTTATTTCCTGCATTATTAGTCAGTACTTGCACTTTTTATAAAAAAAATTCCCATACATTTCTACTTATTGTAACATCCACGTGATAAATTTTTGGCTACAGTGCGACGAGAGGAAATTATGCCTCTAACAGTTATAAACATTATGTATTCGACGTATGAAAAAAACAATAAAAACTTATAAATATTAATTATTTATATAATATTCTATGATGTAATTAGACATATCGATGTGTATCATACAAAGACAGTGATAATTGTAAATTCCTTTTATGATCTGCGATTGTCTTCTTTTGTTTTCTTACCTTTTGTTGGATGGCTTTTGTAGGTTCAGCACGCAAGACGCATATCAAACTGAGGTCTGTTAAGAAATTGTAGTTATTTGTTAATTATTACATGAAAATAGAGTTCATTATTATTATAAACATGAGTGAATAATTATTTATAACTGTAATTACTCTCTCAGTAAACATTATCTATGTTAACTGTTTCTTTCCGCTGCAAGGAGCGCAGCCATTGATGATAGCGATTTGTATCGCGTTTTTGTCTGTGTTTTCATTAGAAACAAATCAAATGTTTGCTTGATGAGGTCTAAATAGTGCACAATATGAAAGTATAGTTTATAGAATTTAATAATCATTTCAAATACTTACTTATTTGGTCTAACAATAGAAAGTCTCTATCAATTGTCTGCCGCCATTTTAACAATTATCTCAGCGGCAAATTCAAATTATGAAACTCTGCAGACATAAATGCCGAACGTAATACAAATGTGTAAAAATAAATGTGCACCGGTGGTCCCGAACTCATTTTAATGAAAATAATTCGAATCAGATTGGTTCTTAAAAAACAGTGCTCATAGCACGAACGTTATAACAAACTTTTCTAGCTGGTGTATGGAGCCGAAATTAATTACGCGCGAGTTGCGAAGAATATTCTTTCAGGTAACATACGTCAGTGTTGTGCGCGGCCGATATTCGGTGGTTTTAACGGTCATTTTGCTGAAGATAACTGCTTCCATCTTAATCAATAGTTGTAAGGAATCTGTTGTATGAACTGTGATTTAGTAACACTTACACAACTTACAGACAACACTTTAACACGACGTTAACTTGGAGTTTTTTAGCAACTTGATCAAATCTTTAGCCGGGAGAAAAATTATTTAGTAATTACTCAATGTAATAAAATAAGATTATCATTTCCATTTACAAATTAGTTAAATACCAATCCACTGAATAACATAGAGAACGCCACATTATGCTATACGCCAATTTGAGTATTTAATTTCTGATGAAGGCTCTCATAGAATTGAAACCTGGTGAAAAGACTAAAAACTGTGACCGAGGGGTTATTTAGTTTAACTTTAATTTATACAACGGTCACTGAACTAAGAAGCCATGTGTAAAACTCAGAGATAAAAAAAAAATTGAGTTAGTTTGCCTTTGAGTTGTCTTTTTAACTGAAGTGAGTTCCATTTGAATATACAGTTTGTTAAATATTCCATTTTTATTTCATTTAGACCACGCCTAAGCACTCACAAAGCAATCAGTTGAGATGGAAGCTTTAAAAGTATTTTGTTTTATTTCAAATACATCTCACTCTCCCCCTTCCATCCATTAATTCGCCCTCCATCCTCCAAATACTATGCAAACGATTACGTCTTATGTACATTCTTTGCTAATTTCTCCTCTATTTTCTCTCTCACTCTCTTTCACCTCTCTTACATTATCACCTCAGTTGCCCTTCGGCTCCGTTCTCCCAAAACTTTATGAACGAATCTAGCCGTTTTCATTGAAACTATACGTTATCGTTTAATATGTGGTTTCTTTACTGTCCTCTTTACTGCGAACTGGGACCTTTCAGGGGGGTAATCATGAATCCAGACGCACAACTGAATCAAAAGCCATAAGAAAACAATGTGTTTGGAATATTAAAAATAATACGTGAAAGGCGAGCCACTATGGGCTGCTCATACCTGTAAAGCCACAGGTAGAAACAGACTGAGGCGCCCGCGTTAGCAAGTGCGGGCAGGTGGCATTACACCAAGAGTGCCATCTAGTAGCCATAAATATAAGTAGGCTACTTAATATTTAAAATATAGACAGCTGAATGTTAAGATGAACAGTATCTAATTCAAGAACTGACAGGCAAAGTTTTATTTGACAACAGCAGACCTGGTAACTTTTTGTTTATGTAAAAGCATAGGAATGTAGTTTGAAGAGTAAAAACTGATTAACAGTATAAAAAGAAACAGTACTTACACGTCACCCATAAAATAAATACTAAGCGAAAAAGCTTTAGTCACAATTTTAAAGTAGAATGCGTGGAAAGTAAGCCACTACGAGCTGCTCGCATATATCAGCTACAGGTAGCATCAGACTCAGGCGCCTGCGTTAGCAACTGCGGGCAGGTGAGCATTGCACCGAGAGTGCCATCTAGCAGCCGCAAGCACAACCTGTCTACTAAACATTCAAATAAAGACAGACGAATATTATGATGAACAGTAATCAGAACATGAAGTAAAAGGTAATATTTTGTTTAACAGCAGCAGATACAGTAACGTTTTGTCTAGAAGTACAGTTTAAAGTATAAAAGCATCATTATAGAAAATACAAAAATGGCCTGTAGAAAACAATGTAACATGAAATACAACCAATATAAACCATTTAATAAACGAAAAATTAGGAGTTGACTTAGATTGAAAAAACATATCGATAATAGCACGAGGAAACCAGAAATTAATTAATATAAAGTAACGGCTTTATACCCTTGAAGAAGTTTTATTACGCAACTGCAGATGCTCATTGAGAATGAGGCAATCATTTCGAGAAAGATGTTTAAAAATTTCTAATTCATCAAGAATATCTAATCTAAACCCTTTCTTCTCGGTGTGCAAAATGTTGATATCGTGAATAGCTTTAGGCGCGTGACATGTAATCAGAAGGTGGTCGGCAAAAGACGAATTATGGGTGCTAGTGCCTTTTTTCCTTAGAAGACGTTCTTTATATGTGGTTGTAAAGGCATGTCCTGTTTGTCCCATGTAGTAAGAAGAGCAGGCGCGGCAGAAAATCTTACAGGTGCCAGAACTTTCTAAAGGGGAACGAGTCGACTTTAAATTATGAATAAAGTTTGTTTTTCAAATTATTATTGGTAGAAAAGGCAAAGTAATGGTTGTATCTATTACGAAGATGGCGTTGGATCTGATAGGAGGTGGGCCCCAAGGAAGGAACAGAAAAATTTTTTTGGGTTAGATTCAATGATAGGTGTGCCGAGCGTAGTAACTCTTTTAACAGTTTTGCTTTTAAGGATGCCATCTACTATGCCAGGTTCATATCTGTTATTAACTGCTGTCGTTTTGAGTAAGTTAATTTCATCATTGAATCTTTCTTTCGAGAGTGGAATAGAAGTAGCTCGGTGAATAGGAGAGTAAAACAAAACGTTTTTATGAGATTGTGGATGAATGGAAGACGCAGGTACGATCTGATCAGTGTATGTTTCTTTACAAAAAAACAATGAATGAGATTTTATTTTCTTCTACTGTAAGCGTCAAGCCAAGAAAGTTTAATTGGCGGGTCTCGTTTTCGGGTTCTATGCCGAAAGATATTTTATCATGAAGTTCATTGAAGAGATTGAAAATACGTCCAATGCCATCAGCATGTCCCTTGTAGATGACTAAAATATCATTAAAGTATCCGAAATAGAAGAGAATGCCTAGAGCTGTAGCTTAAAAACAGTTGAAAATCTTTTCTTCTAGAGAGTTGATGAAAATATCAGCAAGAATACCAGGTAATGGATTTCCCACAGCGAGACCGTCAGATTGCTGGTACAATTGTTCATTAAATTCAAAATAGTGACATTAAATGAAAACAATAAGTTCACTGTTACCAGTCACCGTTTTATTTATTTCCACGACGCGTTTCGAAGGTTTAAACCTCCATCATCGGGTGGATTTACATTAGTAAGTATTACATTTGTGTGTGTGTTGTGTTACGATTTTTGGAGGAACTTGTGACACTGCCTAGTGGAGAAACGAGACACTATTTCAGAATATGGTTTAGGATAACTTTTGACGAAAAATTAGACTGATATCTAATGGTAAACATTGAATAAGTAATCTACAGTACCTTCAGTGATCACAGGTTCCTTTTGCTGTCGTAACACATCACATGTATACTGCCACATTTGTAAACAAATATGGCGTCTGGAATCAGCTGGGTGCAAAGTTCGTATAACAGAAGTGAAGACATAATCGCAAAGTGCAAAGAATATACATTATAACAATATTATTACAGAATAATTGCTTTAAGCATTAGGCGGTGTTTGTTTTGAGGTGTTAAATATATGTGTGTGTACTTCAGGTGGTATATAAATCCAAGTTAGAACAGCCAAGTTAGAACAGCAAACATTCGTACTCATTTATACAATCAGGTGAAATGTTAAAATGGCTTAAACTTCATACTTATTGATAACAATTAGGTGAAATGTTACAGACTATAATTACAATGATCATATTGGCTACAACAGTAAAATCATACATACATTATATTCTTTGATTGGGGTTAATAAACAGATGTAAAGTGAGGGCTTGGAGGCAGGAGGAGAGGTAGAGAGAGAGAAAAGGTGTGTGTGTGTGTGTGTGTGTGTGTGTGTGTGTGTGTGTGTGGTGTGTGTGGTGTGTGTGTGTGTGTGTGTGTGTGTGTGTGTGTGTGTGTGTGAAAGGGAAAGGGAGAGGGGGGGAGAGAGAGAGAGAGAGAGAGAGAGAGAGAGTGAGAGTGATTATTGAGAGGAAACATTTACATGGCAAGGAGTCATAAGATTGCATGTTGCATATAGTAGCTGCCTAAAGGTTGGAATAATACATTGGTTAATGCTATGGAATATGCAGATAGATATACATTTGTGCCAGTAGTTGATGTACATACAATTTAAGCTGACAAGGGGTACAAGCTGTTGGTGTGATGAATTAATTATCTGTGAATGAGGTCAATCTCTTGTACTCTTGGCAGCTGTCAATATTTATGGTAAATATTAGGTGTGTGTGTGTGTGTGTGTGTGTGTGTGTGTGTGTGTGTGTGTGTGCATTTTTATGAGTGTAGGCAGTTGCTGAAAACAGAGATGATATTATTGTAAATATTGTCATTTTTGTCATTTAAGATAGATTCTGGTTGTTTCATTTGATGTTTGTATATTTGGAGTGTTTCAAGGATATCTAGTTTTCTGCCTTTTGGTTGGATGTGTAGGATGCTAATACTTGTGTTGCTAACATGGTGTTTTGTTTCATGCAAGTGTGTAGCTATTGCTGATGTGTGATATTTTTTGTTTTTTAGTGCTGCCATGTGTTCCTTGAACCTAATCTCAAATGATCTGCCTGTCTGGCCTATGTAGAAGCAGTCACAGTCCAAACATTCAATTTTGTACACACCTGTGTGATGAAGTGGGTTTCGTGTGCCGATGTTGTGGGGTAACTTCTGTCCAATCTTGTTGTCCGTTGTAAAGGATATGCTTATGCCTTTCCGTTTGAAGACATTGGCAATCTGGTATGAAATGTTACCCAGAAAGGGGATTGTATGGAAGATGTTATTTTCTTTTTGTTTATTGTGTTGTGATTCCTTTGCCATTATTGAGTGTTTTAGGGTGTCAACTATGGAGCTGTTATAACCATTTTCAATAGCTGTTTGTTTTATTATTTCAATTTCTGTATCACATTTATCTTCTGAGAGTGGTAGTTGGATAGCTCTGTTAATCATGTACCGGAATGCTGCCATTTTGTGTGCTGCGGGGTGGCAAGCCTAATGCTTAAAGCAATTATTCTGTAATAATATTGTTATAATGTATATTCTTTGCACTTTGCGATTATGTCTTCACTTCTGTTATACGAACTTTGCACCCAGCTGATTCCAGACGCCATATTTGTTTACAAATGTGGCAGTATACATGTGATGTGTTACGACAGCAAAAGGAACCTGTGATCACTGAAGGTACTGTAGATTACTTATTCAATGTTTACCATTAGATATCAGTCTAATTTTTCGTCAAAAGTTATCCTAAACCATATTCTGAAATAGTGTCTCGTTTCTCCACTAGGCAGTGTCACAAGTTCCTCCAAAAATCGTAACACAACACACACACAAATGTAATACTTACTAATGTAAATCCACCCGATGATGGAGGTTTAAACCTTCGAAACGCGTCGTGGAAATAAATAAAACGGTGACTGGTAACAGTGAACTTATTGTTTTCATTTAATGTCAGTAACAGTCACGGTAAAGCCTAACCTAAAAATGTTCGCATTTAAAGTCAAAATAGTGATATTCGACTACGACTGTGATGAGATTCATGAAGTCAGTGATTTGTTCATCTGAAAGATCTGTTTTGAAATGGCGTAAATCTTTTTCTACGATTGTAAGCGTTTCTTGTACATAAACGTTAGTATAAATATTTTTGATGTCTAATTTAAACAGCTTGGTATCTGAACCGCATTCTAAATAATTTATTTTGTTGACTAAGGCGTGACTATTTGGGATGAAATAATTGTTCTGGAAAAAGGAATGACTTTTTTTCAGAGTTTCATGCAGGAATTCGGCCAAATCATGGTAAGCGCTATTCATATTTTTAGATATCGGCCGTATCGGATGGTTACGTTTGTGAATTTTAAATTGAGTCCGAATTTTCGAGGGCTGAGGGCTCATGCTAATAAGCATTTTCTTCTGAAAAGGTTTGATTAGAAATTTTGCTTTATTGATGGCTGACCCGACTCCTCTTTGTAATTCTGGAAACGGATATTCATGCAGTTTCGAAATATTATTTTCGTTAAAAAATCTGAGGTTTTGGAAATATATTCAGAATTGTAGGCAATAACTAAAGAGCAACCTCCGTCAGACTCAGTTATTAAAGCATAAGCTTCTTTAAGTTTATTGATAATGGAATTGGTTCAAATGGCTCTGAGCACTATGGGACTTCTGAGGTCATCAGTCCCCAGAACTTAAAACTACTTAAACCTAACTAACCTAAGGACACCATACACATCCATATCCGAGGCAGGATTCGAACCTGCGACCGTAGCGGTAGCGCGGTTCCAGACTGAAGCGCCTGGAACTGCTCGGCCACAACTACCAGCATTAATGGAATTATCCAATTTTCTACCGTTATGCGTAAAATTATGAAGAGAGGCTGTGTTTTTACTGAGAATGCTAGTTACATCATAAGCAATTCTAGTTTGACATGAATTATCTATTTTTTTTACAATCAAGACCTATTTTTAGGTCGATAAGCATTTTTTATATTACATTTTTGTCTGACGGGTTGGGTGTGACATTGTACTTCAGCCCTTTTTCAAGCAAGCCAGTTCCATTATTTGTAAAAGTAATGTCAGTTTTATTTACAATTCTTCTATAAAATACGTTACTGCTTTTCTTGAATATACTTTGAGGACATTTTTCAGCAGGAAACAGACAAAAAAGTTTACTAAATTTCTTTTCATGCTTACGCAATTTGCCTTGTTTACAAATTTCTAAATGTTCATTAATCTGTATCCAGAAATTGTCAACGTTGAAATTGTAATTAATACGAAAGGCATTTATGAGTTTTAAATACAGATAATATGCCTCTACATTAATAACATCTTTTTTAGCGTATAACATTATCAGAAATAAGAGTTTTAATGATAGGTCTGTAGAACTTAGTAGCATCCATACAATCATAAAAATTAACATAGTCTTTCGCATAATTAGGGACTAGACCCCTTTTTTCGCATTGCTTATTAAACTGACTGGCCATACCTGAACTTACTAGTTCCTTCTTTAGATTTTTATATTTAGAGGCAGCCTTGGATGCTTGGGCAAGCAAAAATCTCAGAGTTTTAAACATGGCTGCTTAGTTCAGTGACCGTTGTATAAATTAATGTTAACATACTTATAAAAAAATTTCCATAAATTTGTACTTATGTAACAGGCCAATCTGAATATTTAATTTCTCATGAAGGCGCTCACAGAAGTGTTCAAACCTGGTGAAAAGACTAAAAATTGTGACTTAGGGCTTATTTACTTTTTCTTTAATTAATCATATCTCTTGCCAAGTGTTCTTCCACTACCTCTCAATGAGAGAAAATCAACAATTTTTAAGAACTCTAATATTTTATCCAGACTCCCGCATTATTTTGTATTTTTATCATGCGTCTTGGCATAGAATATACACTAAGTGATCAAAAGTATCCGGACACCCGCAAAAACGTATGTTTTTCATCTTAGGTGCATTGTGCTGCCACTTACTACCAGGTACTCCATATCAGCGACGTCACTAGTCATTAGGCATCATAAGATAGCAGAGCTCACAGACTTCGAACATGGTCAGGTGACTGAATATCACTTGTGTCATACGTCTGTACGAGAGATTTCCACACTCCTAAAAATTCTTATGCCCACTGCTTCCGATGTTATAGTGAAGTGAAAACGTGAAGGGACAGGTATAGCTCAAAAACGTACAGGTCGACCTCGTCTGTTGACTGACGGAGAACGCCGATAGCTGATGATGGTCGTAATGTTAAAAGGCAGACATCTATCCAGACCATCACACAGGAATTCCAAACTGCACCAGGATCCACTGCAAGTACTACGTCAGTTATTCGGGAGGTGAGAAAACTTGGATTTAATTGTCGAGCGGCTGAACATAAGCCACACATCACGCCGGTAAAAGCCAAACGATGCCTCGCTTGGTGCAAGGAGCGTAAACATTGGACAGTGGAAAAAAGATGTCCCACCACTGCCGGCTACCGCACTTCAGTCTCGCCTCGTCACCAGGCTGTAGCTGGCCGCCCAGACCATCAGCCATCCAGCCTGACTGGCCCATAGCTCGCGAGCCACAGCTACTACAGACCAAGGCCGTAAAGCTAAATTCACCCCTTGAAGAAACGTATGTTTCATATTACCTACACAAGACTGTAGAATAAACACTGCTGGAGCTGTTGTGCTATAACATGAGCAAGCACATCTGCTTTTGACGTTTCATCAAATACACACACACACAAAAATTTTGCATCACCTCGGTTCAGAGAGTAGCGATACCTGTACAGAAAACTGCAATACAGATCAACATAAACATCATTTCCTCCCGTTTTATTGCTCATGAAAACCACACATTGCATGTTGTACCACCATACAGCGAGACCTTCAGAGGTGGTGATTCATATTGCTGTACACACTGGTACCTCTAATACCCAGTAGCACATCCTCTTGCATTGATGCACGCCTGTATTCGTCGTGGCATACATTTCACAAGCTCATCAAGGCACTGTTGGTCCAGATTGTCGCACTCCTCAACGACGATTCGGTGTTGGTGGGTCACATCGTCCATAAACAGCCCTTTTCAATACATCCCAGGCGTGTTCAATAGGGTTTATGTCTGGAGAACATGCTGGCGACTCTAGTCGAGCGATGTCATTATCCTGAAGGAAGTCATTCACAAGCTGTGCACGATGGGGGCGCGAATTGTCGTCCATGGAGACGAATGCCTCGACAATATGCTGCCAAAATAGTTGCACTATCGGTTGGAGGATGGCATTCACGTATCGTACAGCCGTTACGGCGATTTCCATGACCATCACCACCAGCATACTTCGGCCCCACACAATGCCACCACTTGCTGCACTCGCTGGATAATGTGTCTAGCGACCCCCCCCCCCCTTTACGTGTTTACCTTTCTCGCCCTTTATCGATCAACTTCAAAGGAAATTTTTTGTTTTATTCTGTTTGTCTTGTTTTTTTGACTGTGCTTTAAATGTGGTTTAACACAGAAAAGGGGAAGTCGACACACATGTGGGTTTCGAAAAGCTACCTGTGCATCTTCAGAGAGTTTTCGATTACGAGGTGGAATATATTGTTGACCATTTCTCTGATACTTGTGTCCTTTAGTATTGGGGTTAGGAAAGAATGAGAGCATTTTGTTAGTGCGGATTGCCTACATCAGGGGCAGGTATGCACTCAGCGGCAAACCTATCGCTCTGTTAAGTGCTTTTCCCTGTCAACCTATTGTTCTCCTTTGATTGACAGATTATTAATCTATCGTTCTGCTAAGTGCTTTTCCATGTCGCTGCACTTAATCTATTGTCCCCCACCCCCTCCCACTCACCTCCCCCCTCTGGAAGGGGATGCTGGCACATTTTGTTAGTGTGGGTTGCGTATATCAGGGGCAGGTATTCACTCAGAGGCAATCCAATTGTTCTCCTTTGATTGTCAGGTACTTTACCTATTGTTCTCCTTTGATTGATAGATCCTTAGCCTATTGTTCTGTTAAGTGGTTTTCCATGTTGCAAGCAATGAATTAAAATGTTAATGTATTCAGTATAATTATTGCTTTGTTTAAAGGGAATAAGTGTCTGGCTTTATTTAAAATGTTACAAAGAACTGAGGTTATACAGCCTGTCCTACCTAATTAAATATTACATACTGTCTCCTCTTTTTTTCCAAACAAAATTTTATTCAACTACAGTGTGTAGTATGCACTCTGTGGTGGTGGGGAGGGGGGATAATTATGCAGAATTGTGTATCCAGTACAGTGTAAGATTTCCTCTGATATGGTGATACAGGTAAGCAAACTTTCATCAATGTTTCTGTTATATGGCTTTCCTCCAAATTAACTTTGTAAGCCAAACTATTTGTCCAAACAGGTAGCTTATCTTTAGGGGACACATGATCCTTAACTTTACTTGGTGCTAAGAGAAATAAATTTGTGATGAATGAAAGTAAATGTGTATCATGAGAGCTAAAGAAAGTTAAGAGAGAAGAGTTCATTCAATGTAAAAGCAAAATTTTCTTTTCTGAATTGTTAAAAATTTCCCAGGACGGTATGATCATATATCGATTAAGTACAGAGTACGTGAAGAAACTTGCCCCCTTCTTGCAGTGGTGTACCGTAGGTTTCTAGAAGAGCGTTGCGTTCCAAAGGATTGGAAAAGGGCACAGGTCATCCCCATTTTCAAGAAGGGATGTCGAACAGATGTGCAAAACTATAGACCTATAACTCTAACGTCGATCAGTTGTAGACTTTTGGAACACGTATTATGTTAAAATATAATGACTCTTCTGGTGACTAGAAATCTACTCTATAGGAATCAGCACGGATTTCAAAAAAGACGATTGTGTGAAACCCAGCTCGCGCTATTCATCCATGAGACTCAGAGGGCCATAGACACGGGTTCCCAGGAGATGCTGTGTTTCTTGACTTCCTCAAGGCGTTCAGTGCAGTTCCCCACAGTCGTTTAATGAATAAAGTAAGAGCATATGGACTATCAGACCAACTGTGTGATTGGATTGAAAAGTTCCAAATCACAGAACGCAGCATGTCATTCTTAATAGAGAGCAGTCTTCCGAAGTAAGGGTGATTTCAGGTGCGCCTCAGGGGAGTGTGGTAGGACCGTTGCTATTCACAATATACATAAATGACCTTGTGGATAACATCGGAAGTTCACTGAGGCTTTTTGCGGATAGTGCTGTAGTATATCGAGAGGTTGTAATAATGGAAATTTGCACTGAAATGTAGGAGGATATGCAACGAATTGACGCATGGTGCAGGGAATGACAATTGAATCTCAATGTAAACAAGTGTAATGCGCTGCGAAAACATAGAAATTAAGATCCTTTATCATTTAGCTACAATATAGCAGCGGGAAGGAGTTAATTACATAAATTATCTGGGATTAGGCATTGGGATGATTTAAAATGGGCTGATCATATAAAGTTGATCGTCGGTAAAGCAGATGCCAGACTGAGTTTCATTGGAAGAATCCTAAGGAAATGCAATCCGAAAACAAAGGAAGTAGGTTACAGTACACTTGTTCATCCACTGCTTTAATATTGCTCACCAGTGTGGGATCCGTACCAGATAGGCTTGATAGAAGAGATAGAAAAGATCCAACGGAGAGCAGCATGCTTCATCACAGGATCATTTAGTAATCGTGAAAGCGTTACAGAGATGATAGATAAACTCTAGTGGAAGACTCTGCTGGAGAGACACTCAGTAGCTCGGTACAGGCTTTTCTTGAAGTTTCGAGAACATATCTTCACCGACGAGTCAAGCAGTATATTGCTCCCTCCTACGTATATCTCGCGAAGAGACCATGGGGATAAAATCAGAGAGATTAGAGCCCACGCAGAGGCACACCGACAATCTTTCTTTCCACGAACAATACCAGACTGGAATAGAAGGGAGAACCGATAGAGGTACTCAAAGTACCCTCCACCACACACCGTCAGCTGGCTTGCGGAGTATGGATGTAGATGTAGATGTCGCTGCATTTAACTTATTGTCCCTACAACCACCCCCTCCCCCTCCTCCAATACTGTCCTCCCTCACTGCTACAAGCACACTTTCAGGTCTGAGTTATTGGAATAGCCCCCCCCCCCTCTCACTCTTAACAATTTGATCGACTACTCAATTAAATTGATCAATTAATTAACCTTTCTAGTGGGAAAGTGCCACACCTCCTCACCACGCCCCCCAGGCGGAAAGTTCAAATTCCATGTTTGGGATATATGGAACTTAGTGAAAAGGAAGGATCTCATAACAGGAATTTCAAGGATATATTGTTTATTGCTCATCATTCTCTGCTGTTTGGAAACTTGTAGGTCTTGCAAGAAGCAATTACATGAGGCAAGTACTGTACTCTGGGTATCTTAACTTAATGTTTGGCCCTTTGTCAGCTCTTAACCTATTGTGCCGTTAACTGGTTTTCCATGTCACCCCCATTTTGTTACACTATTGTACCGCCTTTGATACCAAATTAAGTAATCAGTTATGTCCTCTCACCATTTTCTGGTACACTTTTCGAATTTCACATGCTTTTCAATGCCATTTCTGGCGCATTCTTCTTTGTCACCCATCTCCTTAAACTATTGTACAGCATTTTACATAAAAATTAAGCAAATTAACGTAGTGTTCTGCCCATAATCTGCTGTTCCACTCCATGTCACCCACTCACGCACTCCCTCCCATTAACTACCGTACTGAAAATATTGCATTGATATAAGACAATAACGCAAATTAATTAAATCGGTATACTTCACATGTATGGGATGGTTTTCCTTAATTCGTAGCATCCTATTGGTTGGTGAAATCGATGGAATATAGCTTAAACAAAAGATTTCTAATAAAAAACAAATCCCGCAACTCAACGCCCAACAATGACGCCACCCTCGCCGCAGCCACCTCCGGGAGCAACCGCAAGGCGCAAGCCATCGCTGTCACACTGCTGCAGGTGAGAGTTGGGTCTGTTTTCGTGTCTACAGTTGGAATTCTTTGTGTTATACTGACGCCAAAGAACAACAAGGCGCGCTCACACTGGTCCCATACGCAATGACGCATACCTGTGGTATGGTCCAGCACCGAGAGAGATGTTCCAATGCTTCCCACAATAGCACAGGGTGCATTGTTCCTAGCAATCCTTTCGCCATTGTCTCTGCACAGGAGACTTTATAGCGATAAAATTATTTTGCCCAGATAGCTAAATTGCAGTGACAGTTAAACACCGCAAACGTTGTCTACAGATCATCAAATACATATAAGACTCACAAGAATATTGGAAGCCAGGAACATATTTACCAGTGTAACTACAATTAAATATTACGATTGCTGCTACAGTCTGACACCGATCGATGTACAGGTAATGTCTCCTCTTGACAGCTGTGGTTCTGGAACAAATCTCAGTATCTATAGCAAACTCTCTCAAATTGCATATTTTCCCAGAAATACTTAACATGTGCTTTTGTAAGAGTTTTCGTGATGTCTCCGCTTGTATGCACGGAATTTCTTGTCCTAACAGAACCTGTTTACGAAAATAGCGCAGAATAACATGGCAGCCTGTCCATCACGTGTTACCATTCGTGCTTTCAACATACGCAGATGTTCTCACTGCTAAAAGCCTATGGACGCTTGCAAAACCACCGTGAATCGTAAAAGCATTCTTGTTGTTTGGAAAGAGAGCACTTTCTAAGCGCAGATGGGGGAAATTGAAACAATTACACAAACAGATTTCGAAGCACTGTCTTACAGAAGAGGAAAAAATGGCCGGAATTTTCGATATCCTACAGATGTAGGAGATGTCCTAATGCCACAGTGGCGGATGAGTGACTAAATGACTGCATCCCCACCAGAGATGGATGGTCTGCTTCATCTTGTCTTTGAACACTTGCTTTCACAGAACTTTCCATACATACCTTGTCTCCATCTTGTTTGAATCAGTTTGTAGACACTCCTGCGTCCCAGCACAATGGATGTCTTGTGAATGAATAGAGCATTATGATTGTATTTTGTACAGATCACCATATTGCATCGACAATTAAACCCTGCAACGTGCCCTACATACCATAAAATACGGAAGACTCTTACTCAATTACACTGCTCCGCCACTGAAGACAGGAGCTTGAATATTAAATTTCAAAACAGATCTCCAACCCAGCAATATATTGCCATGTACCATGTCGATGTAGAAAATATACATTTCCTATCCTGCAGCACACAAAATCAGCCCCTTTTCATCATCCGTATATATACCGCCAATACAGACAGCACCATATATACTCCTCGCAGCACTGGATATTTCCATACGACATCGGCGGTCATCGACCCCCAACAGTTACTAGAGCGCTCTCAGTGGACCAAAGTCACTCTCAGAACTTTTCTACAAATTCGGACTCGTTTCCCCTTGGCACAAACGCGTTACTGTTTCTGGTCCGGATCTGCTTGCTTCCTCGCTTTTCTGCACACATCTCCAGACTCGGGGATGACAAGAACACACGAATTTTCGCATGGTTCATCATAATATTATACCATTTTCGCTGTACTTTTCGATATGAACCACACAGCAGTATCCTAGCGATCGTTCACGCAACATAATTCCGAAGATGTTCGAGGGCCGTTTGAAAAGTCTGTGCGAAGGCCATGAGATGGCACCAACGGCACGTATCGAGGTCATGTTTAGTTAGTAGCATCTTTCGAAAGAACGCACTCCAAGTTTCAGCCATACTGGTAAATTTCTTTGTGTTTGGCATTCACGTGAATCAAGGAAGTCAAGTGATTGTCAAAAAATGAACGAAGAAGAATTTCGTGTGGTAATTAAACATTACTTTAAGAAAGACAAAACGCCTCAGGAGACTAAAGAGAAGCTTGATAAACATTATGGTAACTCTACTCCTTCGATTAGAATAGTTTAAAGTGGTTTCAGAATTTTCGGAATTGCCATATGGACACAAATGATGCTGAACGTTCTGGACGCACTGTGGAGGTTACGACTCCAGAAATCATTGTTAAAATGCATGATATGGTGACGGGTGACAGAAGAGTTAAGGTGCATGAGATTGCTAGTGCTGTGGGCATCTCAAATGAATGGGTACATAATATTTTGCATAAAAATTTGGTCATGAGAAAACTATCTGCAAGATGGGTTCTGCGATTGCTCATGCTTGACTAAAGCGGAATCATGTGAAGTGTTACAAGGATGGTTTGCAGCTGTTCAGGAACAATCCGCAGGACTTAAATCGTCGTTTCAACACTATGGATGAAACATGGGTACGTCACTATACTCCTGAGACTAAACAACAATCTAAACAATCGGTTATCAAGTGAGAATCTGCACCAAAAAAGGCGAAGACCAGTCCTTCGGCCGGAAATGTTATGGCGACTGTCTTTTGGGATTCATAAGGGATGATCCTCATCGACTATCTGGAAAAGGGTAAAACTATTAGAGGTCCATTTTTCATTGTTATTGGACCGTTTGAAAACCGAGCTGCAAGAAAAACGTCGGCAATTGGACGGCAAAAAAGTCCTTTTCCATCACGACAATGCACCAGCACACACCTTACCAGTTGTGGTCGTAAAATTAACGGAAATAGGATTCCTACTCGTTTCACATCCCACCTGTTCTCCAGACTTGGCTCCCTCGGACTACTGTTTGTTCCCCAATTTGAAGAAATGGCTGGTGGGACAAAGATTTTATTCAAACGAGGAGGTGATTGCAGCAACTAATAGCTATTTTGCAGACTTGGGCAATTTCTATTATTCGGAAGGGACCAACAAATTATAACAGCGTTGGATGAAGTGTATAACTCTAAAAGGAGACGATGTAGAAAAATAAAAAAGGTTCACCCCAATTACGTAAGTAGTTTCTATTTTTGAACAGACTTTTCAAAGGCCTTCGTAGACTGGAAATTATTTCTCTACTAAACCGGAAACTTCACCTAGGTGGGGGCATGCTGTAAACCACTGACTAACTAGAAACGTGTCACGTCTGCGAAGACATTTACGCGGAAACTCGAGAAAAATAGAGAAAACTGATATTTCCACTCGCGAATACCGATGCCGGTGATGTAAAAAATTCCAAATCATCCCTATAATTTCCAAGGTCAACTAAGGTGTTTCACATGTCTAGAGATCTGGTAAACATGTCTTCCACATGCCAGATGCAAACACCATAATCGATTTTCCCTCAACTAAATAAAGGTGCGAAATGTGCAGAAGCAGTCAACCGAACAATTTACATCGGCGGGAAGAACGGTTCAGCGCAAATGCACCTCCATATTCAATCTCAGATTTCCACGCGATCACGAAAGCTATGCAACACATAATAAGTAGTAGTTCAATATTCGGCAGTCTAGAGGACAACAGGTTAATTCATCTACATTCCTACACTCCAACAGGCCTGACAGCTCCTACAGTTAAAGGGAAACGTGAATCACCCACGCACAGGTCACTGGCGCTGCAGGCCGAGCACGCACAGGTAGAATCAATCATCCTAAGAAATCGGTCAGATATATATTTTATCCCTGTACTTGCAACTAAATGTTACGATCGCAGTCTCAGTTGAACGACATTCGACAATGATCGTAGTATCGGAAATACACCCCTCTCGACAGCTATGGCTCTGGAAATAGAAAAATCAGTACCATTCTTATGACTTGACATACTCTTTCCTTTACTATCACAGTACGAGACGTCAAGTCCATACCTTCCTTATGAATGGACATAGTTATTTCCTTTGCATATGTCCGAACACAAACACATTCTTTATAAGCCTGATGCTCAAGGCGAACCTATCACGCACCCCCTAATACTAAGTATAATATTTCGTCAATAACTGATTACCTACGATACAGAATAATACCGAGAAAAAATCAGTGATGGGTGGACATGTATCAGAAGTTTTTCTTGTGAGTGATACCACTGTGTCTTAGAAAGAGAGCCGTAATCGTCTCATATGTTTAAAAAACCCGATCGCAACAGCTACTCTATGTTACTCTTACAAGCAGTCTTGGTTCTACAGGTGGACGCAAGTATCCATGTTAAAAGCTATACTTGCTTTAGAAATTCACTTATGGCGTTACCTACGAATCACGTGGGTTTTCCAGACAAATACCGAGATGGTGATCGTCTTACAAACCGCCAGATGTTAAAAAACCTGATCCCAACAACTACTGTATGTTACTGTTACAAGCGGTTTTGGTTCTCAAGATGCACACAAGTATCCATGTTAAAAGCTATACCGGCTATATAAATTCACGTATGGCATTGTCTACGAATGATGTGGTTTTTCTGTCTGGATAAATACCGAGACGGTGATCGCCGGAGTGTATATTATCACACCAGCAGCGCGTTTACATGTAGGCCACGATGCAATCTCGTGATAAAATAGCTGAATTTTGAAAGTGATTCGTCTAAAGAGCGTGGTATGAAATAAATATGTGCAACCCCCTCACGCCACCGCCACTTGATATTTCTCCAGTATTTGTAACGCATTCTGTCTCGACGCCATATCATACTTCTGGCTGTCACATATCTCGTAAGCGAGCCACCTTTCTCGAACCTATCTGCTACAGTAAAATTCCAACGTGGTTTATGTAGCCCTTATGTATCTTGCAACTACGCTTCAGACTCTGCACTACCATCCCTACAGCTTTGCGCATGTGATAGCTGCAATTTAAGTCGGAACTGAGTCGGAGAAAGCTACATCTATCACCTTCAGCAACCCGTGTAGAAACAGGAGAAGCTGAGTTACTGTGACAGAACTACATAAATCCACGTATGGCATTAGCTACGAATGACGTGGTTTTTCTATCAGGATAAATACCGAGACAGTGATCACCGAAGTGTATAGAACTTTGTTTGGCTCATTCGACGGAAACGAAGCCTGATCCTGCAACACGAGGTAGTATAAAAGACAATATGGGAGGTGGGGGAAGGACGTTGATTTTGCTACTGCATTGTGGTGCTTCTCCAAACTACAAGCAAGTACTACAGATCCGCGTCCCTCAGACTCCATTCACGTCTATCACCCCAACATTGTCTTTGTTATTCTATTCCATCAGACTGAGAAAAATTATGAACTATAAAGGCTCAACTAACTTCCTCCGATAGAGAACAAGATAAGATTTTTAACGCATCTCTCTCCTCCCATATTTCGAAAGCAAATACCGCATGCGTGTAGGTATCGAGCACATGTGACGATCCTATTAAACATACTGGTACATTTACAGCTGCGCAGACCAGTTTAAGGTCTGTAGGATGACGACCGTATCCCATAAGCTATACTGTAAGTCACAAGAGACGCTCCCTGTGACCCTGTGTCGTTGCTTGAAACATTGTTTTCTAACACGCTTTGTACACTGCCATACAGTTTCTTTTTCTGCCACGACTCCGAGGCCTGTGTCAGGCCCTAAACTGACATCAAGACGCTCTGATTCACGGCCTCTCGCAGAAAACTAGACATTGCACAGTGTAAATCAGTCTGTTACTGCGGCTACCATAACTCGCGACACACGGTGGATGATTTTAAATAAAAGATGGTTACAACACAAGAAAACTAGAAGAGATTGACTGTGTTGAGAAGATTTTCCAAACTGATGTCCGAAAGTGATTGACGACCTCTGCATTTAACTCTTTAACTGTTCTGGACGTGTTAACGCGCGCGCCTTTGTACAGGGTGTTTCAAAAATGACCGGTATATTTGAAACGGCAATAAAAACTAAACGAGCAGCGATAGAAATACACCGTTTGTTGCAATATGCTTGGGACAACAGTACATTTTCAGGCGGACAAACTTTCGAAATTACAGTAGTTACAATTTTCGACAACAGATGGCGCTGCAAGTGATGTGAAAGATATAGAAGACAACGCAGTCTGTGGGTGCGCCATTCTGTACGTCGTCTTTCTGCTGTAAGCGTGTGCTGTTCACAACGTGCAAGTGTGCTGTGGACAACATGGTTTATTCCTTAGAACAGAGGATTTTTCTGGTGTTGGAATTCCACCGCCTAGAACACAGTGTTGTTGCAACAAGACGAAGTTTTCAACGGAGGTTTAATGTAACCAAAGGACCGAAAAGCGATACAATAAAGGATCTGTTTGAAAAATTTCAACGGACTGGGAACGTGACGGATGAACGTGCTGGAAAGGTAGGGCGACCGCGTACGGCAACCACAGAGGGCAACGCGCAGCTAGTGCAGCAGGTGATCCAACAGCGGCCTCGGGTTTCCGTTCGCCGTGTTGCAGCTGCAGTCCAAATGACGCCAACGTCCACGTATCGTCTCATGCGCCAGAGTTTACACCTCTACCCGTACAAAATTCAAACGCGCCAACCCCTCAGTGCCGCTACCATTGCTGCACGAGAGACATTCGCTAACGATATAGTGCACAGGATTGATGAGGGCGATATGCATGTGGGCAGCATTTGGTTTACTGACGAAGCTTATTTTTACCTGGACGGCTTCGTCAATAAACAGAACTGGCGCATATGGGGAACCGAAAAGCCCCATGTTGCAGTCCCATCGTCCCTGCATCCTCAAAAAGTACTGGTCTGGGCCGCCATTTCTTCCAAAGGAATCATTGGCCCATTTTTCAGATCCGAAACGATTACTGCATCACGCTATCTGGACATTCTTCGTGAATTTGTGGCGGTACAAACTGCCTTAAACGACACTGCGAACACCTCGTGGTTTATGCTAGATGGTGCCCGGCCACATCGCACGGCCGACGTCTTTAATTTCCTTAATGAATATTTCGATGATCGTGTGATTGCTTTGGGCTATCCGAAACGTACAGGAGGCGGCGTGGATTGGCCTCCCTATTCGCCAGACATGAACCCCTGTGACTTCTTTCTGTGGGGACACTTGAAAGACCAGGTGCACCGCCAGAATCCAGAAACAATTGAACAGCTGAAGCAGTACATCTCATCTGCATGTGAAGCCATTCCGCCAGACACGTTGTCAAAGGTTTCGGGTAATTTCATTCAGAGACTACGCCATATTATTGCTACGCATGGTGGATATGTGGAAAATATCGTACTATAGAGTTTCCCAGACCGCAGCGCCATCTGTTGTTGAAAATTGTAACTACTGTAATTTCGAAAGTTTGTCTGCCTGAAAATGTACTGTTGTCCCAAGCATATTGCAATAAACGGTGTATTTCTATCGCTGCTCGTTTAGTTTTTATTGCCGTTTCAAATATACCGGTCATTTTTGAAACACCCTGTAGCTGTCCCTGTGTGCTCTGAACGTGTTTACGCGCGCCACCAGTCCTTCTACCTGGTGCTCTGAACGTGTCTACCCGTAGACACAGCTGATCAGTTACCGAGCGAGGTTGGACAGTGGTTAGGACACTGGACTCGCATTCGGGAGGACGATGGTTCAATCCCGCGTCCGGCCATCCTGATTTAGGTTTTCCGTGATTTCCCTAAATCGCTCCAGACAAATGCCGGGATGGTTCCTTTCAAAGGGCACGGCCGACTTCCTTCCCCGTCCTTCCCTAATCCGATGAGACCGATGACCTCGCTGTCTGGTCTCCTTCCCCAAGAGAACCCAACTCCCCCCTTCCCCCAAACAACCCAACCCCAACACCTGATCAGTCCCAGTCATTCCACCAGGAAGGAGGCACACAGCACGTGCTGTCTGTAGTTCAGCCATGCCTAGACGGTCAGTACCGCGGTTCTATCGCGTCCGCATTGTTACTTTGTGTCCGGCGTCTCGGAATGAACAAAAGCGATGTTGCCCGGACATCGAGGAGATACAGAGAGACAGGAACAGTCGATGACATGCCTCGCTCAGGCCGCCCAAGGGCTACTACTGCAGTGAATGACCGCTACCTACGGATTATGGCTAGGGAGGTACCTTGGCAGCAACACCACCATGTTGAATAACGCTTTTCGTGCAGCTACAGGACGTCGTTTTACGACTAAAACTGCGCAATAAGCTGCATCATGCACAACTTCACTCGTGACGTCCGTGGGGAGGTCCATCTTTGAAACCACGACACTATGCAGCGCGTTACAGAAGGGCCAAACAACGTGCCGAACGGACCGCTCAGGATTGGCATCACGTTCTCTTCGCCGATGAGTGTCCCAAATGCCTTCAACCAGACAATCGCCGGAGACGTATTTGGAAGCAACTAAGTCAGGCTGTACGCCTTAGACACATTGACCAGAGAGTGCAGCAACGTAGAGGTTCTCTGCTGTTTTGGGGGGGGGGGGGGGGGCATTATGTGGGGCCGATGTACGCCGCTGGTGGTCATGAAAGTCGCCGCAAAGGCTGTAAGATACGTTAATGCCACCCTCTGACCGATAGTGTTGTGAGGTAAGTGATTTGTGAAAGATATAGTTTAATGTTAGTCAGGGCCATTCTTTTGTAGGGATTATTGAAAGTCAGATTTTGTTGCGCTAAAAATATTGTGTGTCATTTTAGTGTTGATCAGAATAGGTAAGGAGCGAAATGCGAAATGTCTGTGTACGTTCAGTTCTGCTCAGATGTTTGAATGTCAAATAACGTAAGGGGCTTACCAGCACAGTAATTCATTAATTTTTCTAAGGGGACGTTACAGTGTAACCACATCAGAGAGACATTCATGTTCATGGACGACAATTCGCGCCCCCATCGTGCACATCTTGTGAATGACTTCCTCCAGGATAAAGACAACGCGCGACAGGAGCGGCCAGAATGTTCTCCAGGCATGAACCCTGCCGATCATGACTGAGATAAAAAGCGCTGTTTATGAACGACGTGACCCACCAACCACTCTAAGGGATCTACGCCGAATTGCCATTGAGGAGTGGGACAATTTGGGCCAACAGTGCTTTGACCAACTTGTGGATAGTATGTTACGACGAATACGAGCACACATCAATGCAAGAGGACTTGCTATGGGTATAAGAGGTACCGGTGTGTACAGCAATCTGGACCACTACCTCTGAAGGTCTCGCTGTATGGTGGTACAACACGCAATGTGTGGTTTTCATGCGCAATAAAAAGGACGGAAATGATGTTTATGTTGATCTCTATTCCAATTTTCTGTACAGGTTTCGCAGCTCTCAGAGCCGAGGTGATGCAAGACTTTTCTTGGTGTGTGTATTTGATGAAACGTCAAAAGCAGATGTGCCTGCTCATGTTATAGCAAAATAGTTCTAGCTGTGTTACTTTATTCTACAGCCTTGTGTAGGTTATATGAAACATATGATCCTTCAAAGGGTGAACGTGGCTTTACGGCCTTGGTCTGCAGTAGCTGTGGCTCGCGAGCTATGGGCCAATCAGTCTGGATCGCTGATGGGCTGGGCGGCCAGCTACAGCCTGGTGACCAGGTGAGATTGAAGTACGCGAGCCGGCAGCGGCGGGACAACAACCCCTGCCTGGGATGGGCCAGCAAGGCCGCAGCCCATGGCTCTGGCTCTGCTGCTCCTTTTGGCGTAAAAACGTTTACTTCCTCTCCTGGCATCAGTACAATAGCGGCAAGCAGGTATATACATCAGACCGTGTGTTGTAATTGCTCATTGGGAGAGATCAACGTGAAGCAGAATCGTCGCAGCCGGCCGCTGTGGCCGAGCGGTTCTAGGTGCTCCATTCCGGAACAGCGCTGCTGCTACGGTCGCAGGTTCGAATCCTGCCTCGGGCATGGATATGTGTGATGTCCTTAAGTTAGTTAGGTTTAAGTAGTTCTAAGTCTAGGGGACTGATGGCCTCAGATGTTAAGTCCCAAAATGCTTAGAGCCATTTAAACCATTTGAAGAGTCCTCGCTCGTCGTGGGAAAACGACATTTTCACTGACGAGTGACAGGAAGGTGTTTTCTGCCAATAACGATGGTCCAGGAGTCATTTACAGACCGAAAGGGACTCACCATGGATGCGAATATGTAACCATGATGATAAGAAGTGAACGGCTATTTCTTTCCTTCTGGGGATGGATTTCTGCGAGAGGAGCAGAAGTTCTTCATTGGGTAGAAAGAACTCTCAACAGCCAGCGGTGGGCCCATATACTGGAAAATGTAATGTTTCCGTCAGTGCAAAAGCTGTACAGAGAAGGAGGCTTCACATTGCAAGAGCACCTTTCTCCCATTCACAAGTCTGCATTCGTTCAGCAGCAGCTATGCACGACTGGCGATTGGCTTGTGAATTAAAATCACTAATTTAAGAGGCCGGCCGGAGTGGCCGAGCGGTTCTAGGCGCTACAGTTTGGAACGGCGCGACCGCTACGGTCGCAGGTTCGAATCCTGCCTCGGGCATGGATGTGTGTAATGTCCTTAGGTTAGTTAGGTTTAAGTAGTTCTAAGTTCTAGGGGACTGATGGCCTCAGAAATCAAGTCCTATAGTGCTCAGAGCCATTTGAACAATTTTGAACCCTCTACGATGCCTTGGGTTAGTTAACTTTGTATTTAGAGTTCGTCTGCTGTTCCAGGGGTAGTTCTGGGTTGGTAACAGGTGCCTCTCCCCTCCAGGGTGGAGGAGAACGACCAGAGAGGGCCACCGTGACAGGAACATTCTGGGGGAAGCTTTTGAATTGAGTGAATAGTATCGAGGCCGATCTCAGGCTTTGCCGTCAAATTCTTTTTGGAAAGAGGTATAATTTACTATATTGTTTTAATCCGCGCCGGCCGTTGTGGCCGTGCGGTTCTAGGCGCTTCAGTCTGGAACCGCGTGACCGCTATGGTCGCAGGTTCGAATCCTGCCTCGGACATAGATGTGTGTGACGCCCTTAGGTTAGTTAGGTTTAAGTAGCTCTAAGTTCTAGTGGACTGATGACCACAGATGTTAAGTCCCATAGTGCTCAGAGCCATTTGAACCATTAATCCGCTCTTTTTCAGAATGGAAGTATTTAACATGTCGTTACGACCATTAAGCAATCTGTCATCAGGCCACGAGTGGCCCGTCGGGACAATTCGACCGCCGTGTCATCCTCAGATGAGGATGTGGATAGGAGGGGCGTGTGGTCAGCACACTGCTCTCCCGGTCGTTACGACGGTTTTCTTTGACCGGAGCCGCTACTATTCGGTCGAGTAGCTCCTCAATTGGCATCACGAGGCTGAGTGCACCCCGGAAAATGGCAACAGCACATGGCGGCCCGGATGGTCAACCAACCAAGTGACGGTCACGCCCGACAGCGCTTAACTTCGGTGATCTGACGGGTACCGGCGTATCCACTGCGTCAAGGTCGTTGCCTTACGACCATTAACTTTTTGAGAAATTTTGCCTGTAAATTAAATTTTCAGTTAGGGTTTCTTATCCAGAAGTGAGCATGGAGGCTCACATTATCCATTAGTAGTAATACAATCAGTTAGTGCCTTCAGCACACGAGAGCAGAGAAAGTATCAAAAATCATATAGTTTCACTTTTACCAGTAGCGTTTTGAAATTTTAAATTTCTTACTAGTCTTGCTAAAGTAACATGGGGCCTCATCCCGCCTAGTTAGCTTAACACGTGGTCGTAACTGCTGATGAGAAATTAAGACGATGATTCCGTGTGAAACCTGCTGGGATATGCGTGTGTTTTGTGTGAGTTACTTAATGCTCTAAGCGTGTGACGTAATTTTTTGCGAATTCATAAATTTTGTGCATGGGTCTTTTGATTTATGACCACCCCATTTGCAAGCAGCAACCTAGACGAGGCTCGACGTCCTAACTATTCGTAATTGGTAAGTAATAGGTTGTGCGTGTAATTAATTGTGGCCGGCCGGGGTGGCCGAGCGGTTCTAGGCGCTATAGTCTGGAACCGCGCAACCGCTACGGTCGCAGGTTCGAATCTTGCCTCGGGCATGGATGTGTGTGATGTACTTAGGTTAGTTAGATTTAAGTAGTTCTAACTTCTAGGGGACTGATGATTTAGAAGTTAAGTCCCATAGTGCTCAGAGCCATTTGAACCATTTTTTTTGAATAATTGTGTAGATTGAAAACAAGAATGAACAGTGGGGTGAGTGAAAAAAAATTTGCCGTTGGTGTCGATCATCCACCTGGTGTCTAATTTCACCGCCAGCGAGCTATCAGTTCGTTCTTAAGAATAGTTAAGATGAGTATGCTTGTGTGTGTCGTAAGTTGTTAATCTGAGTGTGCAAAATTTTGTAGGGTGTTGTATTTTTAAAGAAATTGTTTTTTGTGTCGGCTTCGTCCCCCCCCCCCCCCCCCCCGTTTTCCCACGGTGTTGAGAAGTAATGCAGAGACTGACCATTGAGGAGCGCGATTCATTAATTCATAGCGATTCGGTCCAAGTAACAACATGGGCTGCGAACTTCAATCACTGTCCAAGCAGACGGACTACAGGTGCAGCAACGTAGACCCCTCCCTTTCCCAGCGCACGATATTATAAACGAGACCAGATATCTGACAATATAAGCACCTTCAGTGCGAGAGAGTGCTGAATAGATTTCTGATAATATGGGCTCCTTCAGTGCAAGATAAGATTTCAAAAATGGCTCTGAGCACTATGGGACTTAACTTCTGAGGTCATCAGTCCCCTAGAACTTAGAACTACTAATACCTAACTAACCTAAGGACATCACAAACATCCATGTCCGAGGCAGTATTCGAACCTGTGACCGTAGCGGTTGCGCGGTTCCAGACTGTAGCGCCTAGAACCGCTCGGCATCCCGGCCGGCAGGATAAGATTTATTCGTCTTTGCTTTCTTAATTGCAATTATGAAATCGCTTAAGTAGCGAGTAAAAAAACGGTTATAACATTTGTATAGTTTCTGGGTAAATAATAAAAAAATGTCATATGAATTTAATTTTATGGATTCAGTGACTGATCTTAACCCCCGTCCTGTGTAGAGAACAATGTTAGTACTAGATTGAAGTCATGATAATCTGGTGGGAATGAAAATTAACAAGGATAGATAACATAGATCATGTTAGAGCATGGTAATTAGTTACTTGCCAACTTCATTGCTTGAGCCCTCCCCCGCGTTATCCGTTGCGAAATCTTAATCACCTAATCAATCAAATACTGACTTCGGGCCTGTCCCCTTTAAATCAATCCTCCCGACCATTGAACTAAGCGGATAATCAGCATGTATATGAGATGCCTTGGCAGTCATGCAACCGGCACGCTCTAACACAGATTGGGAGAGAGAGAAAAAAGAAAACAACACGGAAGGTAACAGTTCAGGGTCAAGAACGACGATATGCTGTTAGTTGGAGTCCAAGGCAGCATAGAACTATTCAGTGCGTTACCTCTAGCCGAACATGTGCACGTCTCGCTACTGGAGAAGAAACACTACATATTTCATGTCTATTTGTAGCTATAAGACGGTGGCAGGTTCGAATCCCAGACAGACAAAAATCTTTTGTATCGAAGTTTCAGGTTCCAGTATCGTGCTACTGGTGGACATATTTGATATCTGACATCTGATTGCGTTTAGTTAGCAATTCATATAGGTAGTGTATTCTATCACCCCCCCTCCTTCCCCCCCCCCCCCCCCCCCGCCCGCCGCCTATCATCACAGCTTTACTTCATGGCGTTTCACACTTGTGCATTGTGCTTCATTACATACCTTTCGTGGTTACTTCTCAGGGGCGATATAAGATTCATGGGGTTCCCGGTGCAATGCTAAGCGTATCGTCATTCGGCCTTGTAAACTGATACTGGTGAGCACTCCTATGTTTTATGACTCTTTATGCCTAATCGAGTCTCGATCAGACACGTAAGCTTTGTTTGGTTAACAGTTGGTTCAAATTTGGATCACGAACAACAACTCGTCATGTCATTTAAGGAGTATGATAAGACTTCTGCAGCGTGACTTATTGTAATGAAGCTTAATTTGCAAGCGTTAAGGACTGTCTGGTCCCTAATAACGTGTTTCCTAATATTTGTTGTATCGCGGTATTAGTTTACAACTGGACTCGCTGACATTATGAGCAGTGTTCTCTAGTAACAACTTGTGGTAACCATTTTGTATAGTCAAATGATTGTACCCCACAGAGTTTCGGCTTTTATAGGACCTGCGACAACAGTTACCTTATGTTGGTTGCATTAGGCAGTGGCTCTTTTTTTTTGTCAGGTGTATATTATCAGAAATTAGCAGAAATTAAGATCATGTTTGACACTAGCAGACTTCTTTTGGGAAAGAATGTTCTATTTTCACATTCTAGTCTGCTACTTACGTTCTTTCTCCGTCCGTCGTGTGTTACTTTGCCTTCGATCTAGCAAAGGCAAGCCGCTGTGGCCGAGAGGTACTAGGCGCTTCAGTTCGGAACCGCGCTGCTGCTACGGTCGCAGGTTCGAATCCTGCCTCGGGCATGGATGTGTGTGATGTTCTTAGGTTAGTTAGTTTTAAGTAGTTCTATGTCTAGAGGACTGATGACCTCAGATGTTTAGTGCTTAAAGCCATTTTGATCTAGGAAAATTTCTTCTCTTCCTCTACTTCGTGGTCCCCAATTTTGGTGGTAAATTTATCGTTAATGTCATTTCTCCTACGCTTTATTAACTCGTCTTTCTTCAATTTACTCTGAAAGAACACGGCCTGCTCATCAGCCTGTTCATTCCATACAGCAAGTCCTGCTATTCTTCCTTACTTTTTACTGACAAGGAAACACCAACAATTCGACCTCATATTTTAAGGAGAAAAAAGTACACTTGCAAGATACTAAACCCAGCAATCGATTCCGCATGAAAATGTGGACCATTAATTGTGATTGCACACAGTTATGACCTTCTCAAATAATTTTTTCCAGACTTCGCACGCACAAGTTGTTTATTACTCTCTCCTCCCCACTTCAGCCGATGATGGTCTGAGTGGGAAGCGGTGTACAGCGGAGTGGCAACCAGAGCCCCCCTATTCGTCAGGTATTGTCGGCAAGGGAACAGGAGCGGGGAAGCGGTTCACGTTCGCCATACGTTTTTTGAAACTGAATTTATAATATCTGGATTGTTAGGTCACGTAATATTTCTTCTAAAAGAAGGGATATTCTTCAGGATCTTGTGGTGTTCACTCTTGACTGAACACAGCGGGAGACAGCTGTCTGATCTCTTGTAAAGGGGAATTTTCCCACGCTTATGCTAAGGAAGTGGGATTATTGGGTAAAATATTTTGAAATATTGTTCGAGAGCACGTCGTTTTACACAATGAGAGTACCTAATATGTCAATCGCATGCCTATATTTGGTCAGTATTAATATACGCCTCAAAATCCAAGTGAATAAATCTAAGCAACTGAATGTTATGAAACCTAATTATTGATTTCGATTTGCAATATAATTATGCGAATCAAGTTGAAGAGTGGCGCAACCCCTGCAAATGTACTTCACTTTAGTAGAGCCAGCTCTTCAGGCCAAAGAAAATAACTCACAACTACGAGGTTAATAATGAAATAGCAAAACAGCATGGCCTGCCTTTTAGTGACACACCAATTCATTTCACTAACTTACACAGCATTTCTGAATCGCAAATCTAAACGTCTTCAAAGCAAAGAGATTTCTGACAATGTGTACGGATTAGAAACCGCACGCCTAAGCACAATGTACAAAGCACAATCGCTTCTTTGTTCGTCGACAGTATGAAGAAGAACCTCCTACTCATTGTTTAGTACTTCGCGCTGGGGTGCTAGACGTCTGCAGTCGGATGGAGAGAATGAGAGACAGCGCTAATTTTAAAAGCTGTGCATTTCGGAAGTCGTAACAGCGAACTTTCAGTATTGTGACCCAAGTTTTCGTGTGGGATCGATCGACGGGGCTGTTATTTCGCATGTGTGCCTTATCCTATTTAAGATATGAGGTCGATTCGTTGATGTATCCTTGTGGGGGTCAATGTCATCGGCGAGTCATATCACTGACATCATTTCATCCTGAATTTAGGCCCCACTTTCATTCCGTCATTGCTTTCACGACGTATAGATTCAATAGTAGAGGCGAAAGACTACATCCCTGTCTAAATACGAGCACTTTCTTCTTGGCCTTGCATTTATTGTACCCTCTTGGTTCTGTGGGTATTGCATATTACCCATCTTTTCCTATAGCTTACACTGCTTTCTCGAGAATTTTGAACACCTTGCGCTCTGCTGTTAGTTCATGTAATTTCTCTACATTCCTACAGGGGACGTGTATAGTGAGTCAATCTTGATCGGGTCGAGGATGGTTCTGGAAGCAAACAAGTTTATA
The DNA here is from genome assembly GCF_023898315.1 of Schistocerca nitens. NCBI lineage: Eukaryota > Metazoa > Arthropoda > Insecta > Orthoptera > Acrididae > Schistocerca > Schistocerca nitens. The sequence goes on from NC_064621.1 coordinate 332,514,814, forward strand.
ATTTAAAATCCTGATTGATATCGACGATATTAGAAGTAGAAGAGTTGAAATAGGGGCAAAATAATTTACCGTGGAGCAATTTAATCAAAAGATAGAAATTAAAATATTCGCTGGTATTCGGCCGCGTGTGTTAAGGGAAAAGCCGGACCACCTAAATCAAGATAGCCACACGCGTATAATGAATCCCGTGTCTTAAGCGACTGCTCACTCGCCTCGGTCGTTGGTCGAAGAATTGTGATGCATGGAACTAGTGTTTCGCAGTAGACAGGGGACCTCTTGGAGGCTGTACCGCTAGAAAGTACAGTCTGCCGAGGTCTCGCGTGTCTTGGACTTTGTATTACATTTTTCTTGGGTTGAGAATGATCTGAAAATAGTAAGCAACACAGTAGTAAATTTCTTCTGACTGCCAGAAGAAGGGAAAGCAGAATACTACGTTTAGGGCGTTGATGAGACATTTTAACTATCCAGTAAATAGACGTTCCCGTTAGTTACGAGGTAGACACTCTTTCATATTTTTTGTGGTGTTGATGAGACACAACGAAATCTGGCTTTCAGAAATTGGTTAGTTAATTACGTATTCCGTGCATCACATGAACGATTTTATTATCGAACTGATGAGGTACAAATCAGTTTAGGAGATATATGTTCATAAGTAGTTTCAGTGGATGGCTACAAGGTGGCCCTTTACAAGGTCTTTAACGGCACACTTGCTTGAATTTAACATTGACGACCAGAATGTTTTTCAATCCTACTCATACAAATATGCTTAAGATTAGTGTTTTTTACAGGCTTCCACTTTTTCACAAAAATCTTCTGTCGAACACTAGTTGTCGAAAAAATAGATTTTAGAATAAAAAATAACTTTATTAATGCGTACTGAAGTCGTTGATGAATCTCTGACAGCTTTAACATTGAATAACGAAGGTCATTTTGCCTTCTAGTGTTGTACCCATGGGCATAGTTATTCTTTTCAAACTATGGTGGATTATTTGATAAGATCTTGGTTAGCATTGTACAATGTACGTCTGAAAAGTTCTGTGATTGGTCTCAGAAAATAAAGGAAATAGGAGTTACCAACGAAATATTAGGCGTGTGAAAGGTCCATTACAGTTTGAGAAGAATAACTTTGTCCGTAGGTACACGAATAACTTCTGCAGACAAGATGACTGCTGGTGAACACCACATATTATTCTTACTGCTTGCATTTGTGCAACCAGTACTTTCTAAGTGATGTCTTCCCCAGAAAATTATTTCAGAAAACATTACTGTATGTAAACATGTTAAGAGCTTGATTCGTTTGTTTCCAAGACTAGCAATTATATGAAGACTAAAAGTAGCTGAATTTAAATGTTTGAGAAGATCAGTAATACATATCTTCAATTTTTCATCAATATGTATATCTAAATATCGAGAATATTTTGCCTTGTTTACTGACTCCTGTTCATGTTTCTTTTTGTTGTACGGAAATCAATATAATACGTGTTCTCAAATATTAGGAGGGATTCCATTTTCAGAGAACCATTTAATAAATCTTCGAAAGACCCTGTGCTGGTGCTGTCAGGGTTCTCAAGTGCGACTTTCAGGTCTCGTTGTCGTCTCGATCCTCTTTAGTGACCGCCTGTCACAATCAGTTAACAACCAACGATTTTTCGATGTTCGAATTGACTTAGCTCCGACATAACGCAGTCACGACTACGGAGGACTCTGTCCTAACAATGAATAACATTCTCAGCGTATCGAAGATGTTGCACAGGCACTATCTGCTGTCAAACACAACAGCAAAGCCTGCATGCTAGGCTAGCATGTCCATTCATTTTCAAGCATTTATTTCTCGCGGCGTTTCCACGTTTTTATCCAACCCCTCTACAAGATTTGTGGGTCTCAAAGACGGATGAATAATGTGATCACTTTTGTGATATAGATCTCTAAGTGTGTGTGTGTGTGTGTGTTTGTGTGTGATTGAGCAGGCAGATGAGTAAGGGCACCAGCAGGCAGGAACCCACAAAGACGGCCTCGTTACATTTCCTGACAGCAAGTATGAAACAAAGAAGAGCGACGTGAAGGACTGCTCCCAACATCCAGAGACCCGGGCAGTCCGAGCACCGCCTGGTTTTTACCGCGCCGGCTATCCCTAATGATGCGCAGCTCGGTTCGCCTTTTGCCCCTCGTTACGGGCGCGTGCTTCTCACTCGCGCAATCAAGATCTAGTTTTATTAAAAAATTACTCCGGCGTCTACATGCTGCGCGTGGGCGCGCGCTAGTTGACCGTAACTATGTGAAGGCAATAACTACTGTGTTGTTAAAATATCGAAACTCCGACGTGGAGGCGGAGCTCAGTGGAGGGTTGAGTTTAATTAGTATAATGACATAATGGTTCTGGTATTTACATAATTTAGGTATTCATCTCGGCCCATTGTACGCAGGAGACGGGCGGACAACGTAACGGGGAGGTGGGTGGGGGATGACACAGTATGGGGGGGGGGGGGGGGAGGAACGCTGCTTGTCGGGTCGCGAGAGCTACGACGTGTGAGCTTTATTTATTGCTTGATTTGCCTTGTAAATGCCACAGGCCGCGCTTGTTTCGGGAGGACGTCTATCCTCCTAAAGGATACCACTTCCCCTCAAGCGGAACAGCGTCTGATCCGCACGTCTTGCGTCTGTCAGTTAACATATTTTTGTGGCTTCACTCCGTTGAGCACCCACTGTGCCTGATTCTTACAGCGTCGTTTTCCGTTATCAGCCATGCTCACTTTCCATCATTTCATTCCGTCATCTTGTGTGTACAACATAATGTACTGTAATTGGACATAATTCGAGATTGCCACCAGCTCCCACATCATGATCGGGAAGGCAAAATCCTGTAGAAACGAGAAGAGGAAAAACATTATGCTATCTAGTAGGAGACGAAAATTTAATAGTCATGGGTGACTGGAATTCGAGAGTAGGAAAAGGGAGAGGAGGAAACATAGTAGCTGAATATGGATTGGGGCTAAGAAATGAAAGAGGAAGCCGCCTGGTAGAATTTTGCGCAGAGCATAACTTAATCATAGCTAACACTTGGTTCAACAATCATGAAAGAAAGTTGTATACATGGAAGAACCCTGGAGATACTAAAAGGTATCAGATAGATTATATAATAGTAAGACAGAGATTTTGGAACCAGGTTTTAAATTGTAACACATTTCCACGGACAGATGTGGACTCTGACCACAATCTCTTGTTTATGAACTGTAGATGAAAACTGAAGAAACTGCAAAAAGGTGGGAATTTAAGGAGATGGGACCTGGATAAACTGAAAGAACCAAAGATTGTACAGAGTTTCAGGGAGAGCATAAGGGAACAATTGACAGGAATGGGGGAAAGAAATACAGTAGAAGAAGAATGGGTAGCTTTGAGGGATGAAATAGTGAAAGCAGCAGAGGATCAAATAGGTAAAAAGACGAGGGCTAGTAGAAACCCTTGGGTAACAGAAGAAATATTGAATTTAATTGATGGAAGGAGAAGATATAAAAATGCAGTAAATGAAGCAGGCAAAAAGGAATACAAACGTCTCAAAAATGAGATCGACAGGAAGTGCAAAATGACTAGAGGCCAAATGTAAGGATGTAGAGGCTTATCTCACTAGGGGTAAGATAGATACTGAATACAGAAAAATTAAAGAGACCTTTGGAGAATGGAGAACCACTTGCATGAATATCAAGAGCTCAGATGGAAACCCAGTTCTAGGCAATGAAGGGAAAGCAGAAAGGTGGAAGCAGTATATAGAGGGTCTATACAAGGGTGATGTACTTGAGGACAATATTATGGAAGTCGAAGAGGATGTAGATGAAGATGAAATGGGAGATACGATACTGCGTGAAGAGTTTGACAGAGCACCGAAAGACCTGGGTCGCAACAAGGCGCCGGGAGTAGACAACATTCCATTAGAACTACTGACAGCCTTGGGAGAACCAGTCCCGACAAAACTCTACCATCTGCTGTGCAAGGTGTATGAGACAGGCGAAATACCCTCAGACTTCAAGAAGAATATAATAATTCCAATACCAAAGAAAGCAAGAGTTGACAGATGTGAAAATTACCGAACTATCAGTTTCATAAGTCACAGCTGCAAAATACTAACGCGAATTCTTTACAGACGAATGGAAAAACTGGTAGAAGCCGACTTCGGGGAATATCAGTTTGGATTCCGTAGAAATGCTGGAACACGTGAGGCAATACTGACCCTACGACGTATCTTAGAAGAAAGGTTAACGAAAGGCAAATCTACGTTTCCAGCATTTGTAGACTTAGAGAAAGCATTTGACAATGTTGATTGGAATACTCTCTTTCAAATTCTAAACGTGGCAGAGAGCGAAAGGCTATTTACAATTTGTACAGAAAGCAGATGGTAGTTATAAGAGTTGAGGGCCATGAAAGGCAAGCAGTGGTTGGAAAGGGTGTGAGACAGGTTTGTAGCCTCTCCCCGATGTTATTCAATCTGTATATTGAGCAAGCAATAAAAAAACAAAAGAAAAGTTCGGAGTAGGTATTAAAATCCATGGAGAAGAAATAAAAACTTTGAGGTTCGTCGATGACATTGTAATTCTGTCAGAGACAGCAAATGACTTGGAAGAGCAGTTGAACGGAATGGACAGTGTCTTGAAAGTAGGGTATAAGATGAACATCAACAAAAGCAAAACGAGGATAATGGAATGTTGTCGAATTAAGTCGGGTGATGCTGAGGGAATTAGATTAGGAAATGAGACACTTAAAGTAGTAAAGGAGTTTTGCTATTTGGGGAGCAAAATAACTGATGATGGTCGAAGTAGAGAGGATATAACATGTAGACTGGCAATGGCAAAGAAAGCGTTTCTGTAGAATAAAAATTTGTTAACATCGAGTATTGATTTAAATGTCAGGAAGTCGTTTCTGAAAGTATTTTATGGAGTGTAGCCATTTATGGAAGTGAAACGTGGACTATAAATAGTCTAGACAAGAAGAGAATAGAAGCTTTCGAAATGTGGTGCTACAGAAGAATGCTGAATATTAGATGGGTAGATCACATAACTAATGAGGAGGTATTGAATAAAATTGGGGAGAAGAGGAGCTTGTGGCACAACTTGACTAGAAGAAGGGATCGGTTGGTAGGACATGTTCTGAGACATCGAGGGATCACCAATTTAGTATTGGTGGGCAGCGTAGAGGGTAAAAATCGTAGAGGGAGACCCAGAGATCAATACACTAAGCAAATTCAGAAGGATGTAGGCTGCAGTAGGTACTGGGAGATGAAGAAGGTTTCTCAGGATAGAGTGGCATGGAGAGCTGCATCAAACCAGTCTCAGGACTGAAGACCACAACAACAACATCTAGTAGGATGCCATTGCCGAAGATTCACGGTAAATTTATTGAGCAAAAAAAGGAAAAAAAGGAAAATTCTTCACCTTTCATATACTTTTCTACATCTACTTCCACATCTGCATGGGTACTCTGCAAATCACATTTAAGTACCTGGCAGAGGATTCATCGAACCACCTTCACAATTCTCCATTATTCGAATGTCGCATAGCGCGCGGAAAGAATGAGCAACTATATCTTTCTGCACGAGTTCTGATTTCCGTTATTTTATCTTGGTGATCGTTCCTCCCTATGTAGGTCGGTGTCAACAAAATATTTTAACATTCGGAGGAGAAAGTTGGTGGTTGGAATTTCATGAGAATATTCCGTCGCAGCGCAAACGCCTTTCTTTTAGTGATGTCCAGCCCAAATAGTGTATCGTTTCTGTGACACTCTCTTCCATATTTCGCGATATTACAAAACTTGATGTCTTTCTTTGAACTTTTTCGGTGTACTCCGTCAGTCCTATCTGGTAAGGATCCCACACCGCGCAGAAGTATTCTAAAAGAGGACGGAGAAGCGTAGTGCAGGTAGTCTCCTTAGCTGGTCTGTTACATTTTCTAAGTGTCCTGCCAATAGTCTTTGGTTAGCCTTCCCCACAACATTTTCTGTGTGTTCCTTCCAATTGAAGTTGTTCGTAACTGTAATACCTAGGTATTTAGTTGAATTTACGGCTTTTAGATTAGACTGATTTATCGTGTAACCGAAGTTTAACGAGTTCCTTTTAGCACTCATGTGGATGAGCTCACACTTTTCGTTATTTAGTGTCAACTGCCACTTTTCGCACCATTCAGATATCTTTTCTAAATCGTTTTGCAGTTTGTTTTGATCTTCTGATGACTTTATTAGTCGATAAAGACAGCATCATCTGCAAACAACCGAAGACGGCTGCTCTGATTGTCTCCAAAACCGTTTATATAGATAAGGAACAGCAAAGGGCCTATAACACTACCTTGAGGAACGCCACAAATCACTTGTGTTTTACTCGATGACTTTCCGTCAATTACTACGAACTGTGACCTCTCTTACAGGATATCACAGATCCAGTCACTTAACTGAGACGATATTCCATAAGCACGCAATTTCACTACGAGCTCCTTGTGTGGAACAGTGTCAAAAGCCTTCCGGAAATCCAGAAATACGGAATCGATCTGAAATCCCTTGTCAATAGCACTCAACACACCGTGTGAATAAAGAGGTAGTTGTGTTTCACAGGAAAGATGTTTTCTAAACCCATGTTGACTGTGTGTCAATAGAGAGTTTTGGCTCTGAGCACTATGGGACTCAACATCTCAGGTCATAAGTCCCCTAGAACTTAGAACTACTTAAACCTAACTAACCTAAGGACACCACACACACCCATGCCCGAGGCAGGATTCGAACCTGCGACCGTAGCAGTCCCGCGGTTCCGGACTGCAGCGCCAGAACCGCTAGACCACCGCGGCCGGCAATAGAGAGTTTTCTTCGATATAATTCATAATGTTCGAACACAATATATGTTCTAAGACCCTGCTGCATATCGACGATAACGATACGGGCCTGTAATTTAGTGGATTACTCCTACTACCTGTCTTGAATATTGGTGTGACCTGTGCAACTCTCCAGTCTTTGGGTACGGATCTTTCGTCCCTGTCTTCGTACTGAGTTTACAGTAGCATGCACTACGGATGTAAATATCCAACTTCTATTCAAAATTCTATATGCTCCATATGTAAGGACTGTCATTTGTTCCGATATGTGTCGGAGTTTCATAAATCTTTGCAGTAATACAACGTATAAAAGCACATTTTAAAGATGTTTCCTGATATATTTTACGAGAACAAATTCCTATGTCGTAAAAATCTCGTTAGTTTTGTTCCGAGGAGAAATTCATTAAAGCTGGATGCCTTACTACAGAACACGCCATCATGCTGCTTCTTTTGACAAAAGTTTTCTAAAGAAGTCTTCTTTCGTCTATCGTACGCTTGTGACAGAATGCGCTACCTAATATGTTCCAAAACGCCACGCATAAGAAAGACATTTTTCCGGGCCTCATACCTCGGATTCTTTTGGTGATAGGAAGGTCTCGGATAGACTTTCTGCTACGGACCACCGCACGAAAGAAGGCAATGTGAAAGAGTAAATCACATACATTTTATAGTCCCAATGCTAATGAATTATTTAATTGGTTAGTCACCTGAAATCCCTGTAGAGAGGTAGGCCAGTGGCTTGTAAGACAACATCTTAATGGCTGGCCGTATGAGACTCAGTAATCCACTGATCAAAATTACGCAACGCCGTATAACACAAGGAGCAGAGCCTTCCTTGTCGGAAACGCTCTGGAGTTACGCATTCCCTTGCAGATGTTCACTTCCAGATTTCACGTTTATCTCTAGGCTTCTTCGAGATACAAGAGGCTCTTATTCTGTCTGAGTTTGAACTTACAACCATGCAGAGACGAGTTATTGGTACCGACACTATGCCTGATTTTGCAGCCAGAGTAGACGACACCACTTGCAGATTCCAAGTATAGTTAGACATAGCCACAACAGCGAAGCAAGCTGCAGGGAAAGGCGAAGTGTACGTAATGAGTGCTAGTAATTATAATCTTAATTTTCAAGACTCATTGGCAGTTAGAAGTTCAATATGCGTTCAGCTCTGGCACTAGATGAACATGCATATTATTCTGTAGAATTTTCGATCCCTATGTTCTAATCAACTGCAATCACAGAACGACGTCGGTGCATATGCGTAAACTTTGAATTATTCGTTCTAAGATTCTTTATCCAAGTTTGCCAAGGCATTAGTCTACTGATTTCAGCTACGGTTAAATTTGTTTATTGTGAGATTTAATTATATGAAAATAATGAACTAAGTTAACTGTGGCCATTGTTTGATTTAGTAGTCAGATACATTCCTTAATCATTGATTTCAGGAGTGATAATTTACCTGTTCAACGAATTCTGCACATTCTGCTCATCATTGCTTGTGTGCTGAAGATCATTTCTAGTATTCGTAGTTTTCACAAGTTCCGGTGTTTCTAAATTCTTCTGCATGACCAGTCCAAATAATTGAGCGAATGTTGCTAATCCTGCCAATCACGCACCTCTGGAACAGATCTTAAGTCAATTTTTTTATTTATTTTTATTTTTATCTACTTATTTGTTTTAAGGTATGAAGATTTTGACTGTTTTGACGTAGCCGCCACGAATTCGTCTCCTGTGCCAACCTCTACACCTGAGTGTAGCTCTTGCACCCTACATTCTCAATTACTTGTTGGACATATTCCAATCTCTGTCTTCCTCTACAGGTTTTTTACACTCTACAGCTCCTTCTAGTGCATTGAAAGGTATTCCTTGATGCCTTAACACATGCTGTGTCATCTGGTCCCTTCTTCTTGCCAGTGTTTTCAAGATGTTCCTTTCTTCGCCGATTCTATGGAGAAACTCCTCATTCCTTAGCTCACCAGTCCACCTTAATTTCAACATTTGACGTAGAACTAATTCTCATTTCCTGTGCCAGCCAATAGAATACATGTCAGACGCTTCGATTCCATTCTGTTCTCGTTTTCCCACAATCCTCGATTTGTTGTCATACAATGATTTGATCCAGTGCACATTCTTACAAATTCTTCCCTCAAGTTAAGGTCTTTATTTCATACCAGTAGATTTCGTTTGGCCAGAAATGCCCTATTTGCTGTTCTGGTCTCCTTTTTCGGACATCCTTTCTTCGTCCGTCATGATTTATATTGCTTCAAGGTATCAGGATTCCTTAACTTCCTCTAATTCATGATCACCAATTCTGATGTTAACTTCCTCGCTGTTCTCATTTTTACTACTTCTAATTACTTTCGCCTTTCTTCGATTTACTCTCGATTCATATCATCTCCCCATTAGACTATCCATTCCATTCAACAGATACTGTAATTCTTCTTCACCTTCACTGATAGCAATGTCATCAGCGAATGTTATCACTGATATCCTTTCACCCTGAATTTTAATCCACTCTTGAACCTCTCTTTTATTTCTGTCATTGTTTCTTCTAAGTGTAGATTCAATATTAGAGACGAAAGACTGCATCCCTGCCTTACAATCTTTTCCACCTGAGCACTTCGTTTCTGGCCCAATCTCCTCACTATTCTCTCTTGGCACTTATATCAAGAATATTACCGTCCAAGCTGATTGTGCGATAGTTCTCGCACTTATCTATTTTTGATATCTTCGGGATTTTCCGAAAGTCTGATGGTATTTAGCCAGCCTCATAGATTCTACTCACCAGCTTCAATAATCGCTTGGTTGCACTTACCACACTGATTTTAGAAATTCTGATGTTATTTGCGCCTTCAGCCTTATTTCATATTAGTCTTTTTACACTATGGGACTTAATATCTGCGGTCATCTGGAGCCGCTATCTCTTCCCTACCGACTCCAGTTTCCTCCTCTATCACGTCATCAGACAATTACCAACCGCCGGCCGCGGTGGACGTGCGGTTCTAGGCACTTCAGTCCGGAACCGCGTGACTGCTACGGTTGCAGGTTCGAATCCTGCCTCGGGCATGGATGTGTGTGATGTCCTTAGGTTAGTTAGGTTTAAGTAGTTCTAAGTTCTAGGGGACTGATGACTTCGGATGTTGAGTCCCATAGTGCTCAGATCCATTTGAACCATTTGAATTACTAACCTCACAGAGGCCTTCCATGTGCCCTTTCCATTTACCCACTATCTTCTCCCCGGATTATTCTATTAAACTTCAGTCTACTCTTCAGAGTACCAAATTCTGATCTGAATCTACATATGCTGATGGGGATGCTTTACAATTCAATGTCTGATTTCTGAAACTCTGTCTGACCACGATGTAATACAGCTGGAATCTTGCCATGTCTCCAGGCCTTTTCTAAGTAGGGGAACTCGGGGCAGAACGGGATAGCGGGGCACAATGGGAAATTGCTCTTTTCTAGACTGGACAGAGCTGCAACCTGTTGTATGGGCATGTAACTATTTCTCCGAATGGAAGGGAAGTGAGGGCAGCCATTCTGATTTAGTTTGAAGTGCGAGATCTAAGTGAATTGTAGTCCGTCACGTTACCGCTTACGTTGTCCTACCGTTTGGTGAGTTTCTACGCCAGGTATGCTGTTAATTGTTAATTGTATACCCTAAAATAACACATTCCCTTAAAGTTCATGACATTTGTTATACTTTAGTTATTTAATGCGTTTAAATACGTCAGTTTTTACACTCCATAAAAGTTGTTAACATGAAAAGTGCTCTTGGGGCGGAACTGGACGGGGCAGAATGGGATAGTGTCCCGTTGTGCCCCGTCATATTTTGATGCAAGTAGAAAGCAAACCCAGTCTGGGTGTTCATGGATGCCAGACTCTCCCAACCAGCTATGTTCGCCAAACAACTCAGCTTTCCAGATATCGCCCGAGGCTGTCATTCCAATCCCACTAATCTGTCAAAATACTCGGCGGACTACAAGACGATAAGGAAAAACCGTCGTATTAACAGATTCTCCTTATAAGAAGGAACTGCAGAATGCTGTCGCACGTAAAGTAGGCCTACAGAAAGGAGGAGGGCGTACAAATATAAACAATGTCAGGGCAGAGACGTCAGGTGCAATGCAACTTAAGGCAAAAATATCAAACTGTACACCCAAAAAAACCAAAACAAAGGACATCAAAGACCTTAAAAAATATAAAAGGAAGAAGATGATGGAGAAGAGAGAATCTGAGAGAGAGGATGCAGAGTGTCTCTACTGTGGAGACTTCTACTCCGTTTTTAATGAGGGCTGGGTCGCATGCCAGAGCGGGCACACAATTCATGTGCTGGCATAGACAGTGAAGGTGAAGAGGAAATACTGGACTGTTGTCGAAAGGGCTAGTAGTTAGTGGTTTGGTGTTTATTAAGCATTGTACATTTTTCAGAATGACATTAAAATATTTTCTTATTTTGAAGATTGACTTTTTAATTGTTTAAATTACTTTAAATTACACATTCCTTACTCTGAATTGCCTGTTATACAACATTTAGTCATAGTTTAATACGATATTCGTAATTCAAATTCAACGTTTATGCAATAATTTAACAAAAAATACCCTTATTCCATTCTGCCCCGTGGGTAGGGTGGAACGGGAAATATGCAAGACTTTCTTTCAAAAATTGTAAAAAATGTAAAGTGTATTGTTTTAAGTGATTTTAAAATAAGGTACGTTAGGTTACACTACAAGGTGTTTTTTATCTTTTTAAGAAGTGTTTCCTTGTGTTCCCTTATTTTATAGAAATTTTTAAACATTAAGTATCCCGTTCCGCCCCGAGTTTCCCTATACCTCCTTGCTACTCTTGAACAGAAAAAGGTTCAAATGGCTCTAAGCACTATGGGAGGACTTAACATCTGAGGTCATCAGTCCCCTAGACTTAGAACTACTTAAACCTAACTAATCTAAAGACATCACACACATCCATGCCCGAGGCAGGATTCGAACCTGCGACCGTAGCAGCAGCGCGGTTCCAGACTGAAGCGCCTAGAACCGCTCAACCACAGCGGCCGGCTCTTTAACAGTATACTCACCATTACAAGCTGACAGTTACTACAGAACTCAATTAAACTTCCTCCTCTCTCATTCTTACTATCAAGCCTGCATTTTCCCATAACCCTTTTTTCTACGCTTTCCCCTAAAATCGCACTCCAATCTCCCTTTACATACTGAATTACCCTTTCTGTTTCGTGATATACTTTCTCTGTCTCTTCATCTCCTGCTTGCGACGACGACATTTGTACTAAAATATTGTTGGCAACGTTGGTTCGGTACCAATTCGGATAAGAACTGCTCTATCAGGAACTGTTCGTTTTAGTTCACTTATTGTCCCACTTTCCTATTCGTAACGAATCTTACTGCCATTATACCATACTGCTGTTGATATGACTCTGTGTTCATCTGGCCAGAAATCCTTACCGTCTTTGAGCTTCACTGCACTGACTCTCACTATATTTTAGTTGACCATTTCCATTTCTCTTTTCAGATTTTCTAGCTTCCCTAACAACTTAAAAATTCTGTCACTTAACGCCTCAACTCGTACAACGTTATCCTTGAGTTGATTATTCCTTCTTTTCTCGTAGTACCTCCCCGTTGACAATACCATCCCTGAGATCCAAATGGGGGTCTAGTGCGAAATCTTTTGCCAATAAGTCATCATCAATTTCTGAATTACAGGCCAGATGTCATGTGGCTACAGATTATATATATTTACTGGAGTGGTTTCCATTGCCTTCTGCATCCTCATTGCGTTGATCATTGCTATTTCTGCTGCATATTAGGGGCAGTTTTCCCTCTGAAGGGAAAGAGCGCCCTGAAGCTCTGTCCACCTCTCCGTCCTCTTTGACAAGGCCAGTGGCAGAACTATGGTGACTTCTTATGTCGGAAGTCGTCTGTCGTCATTGCGGTTGATTTTTATTTAAAATGTGAGCAGTGGTAAACTTCGAATCCGGGACTGGTAACGTATTAATTACTAATCGAAGACGATACTAGTAGTAGGGTAGGGGGGGGGGGGGGGAGCTCGTTTTCTTAGTGTGGGTTGACTACATTCAGGAGCAAGTATACATTCAGAGGAAAACCTCTTATGATTGAAAGGTCCTTAACCTATTGTTCTGCTAAGAAAATTATGACCCCCTGGGGATAACCTATTGTTACCCCACCCATATCCATACCCCCTCCTCCCCGCCTCCTCACATTCCCCCATCACTTTGGGAACTCCCCTCACTGATACAAGCACACTTTTCGTATCAACTGGATTGATAATTAATTAAATCGATAAATCAATTAAACCTGCTTCTGGGAGACCACCCATTCCTTTCCTTCCCATACCCCATATGGAAATTGGTGGGAAAAGGACTCAGTCTGTGCTGGAGAACAAGAATCTCACCACAGGAAATTCAATTATATTGCATAGAGTTTACTGTTTATTTATAAAATTCAATTTGCAGGTGCTTGATCTCACTCTTGTTTGATGGTAAAAGCTCACATCCAGCAACTACACGTCCTAATTATGTAATTACACTGCTGTCACCTTATTGGAAAACTTTTGTGTGTGCTCACCTTGACATAGAGGGATCAACTGCGTTACAGCATGGTATCACCACCAGAGGACGTCCTACCCCTTACTCCTCGCTCCTGTCCCCATCCTTTCCAGAAAAAAATGGTAGGAAAAAGACGTACTCTATGCTGGAGAGGCAGGATTCATATAAAAGTCAATAAAATATTGATATATATTCATTTTTTAATCAGTTTGCGGGAGATAGGGTTCCTCCACTTACGTAGACGTCATGACTTACACCCCCACACTCCTTGTTCCCCATGACATAATAACTGTAATCACCAGGGAATGGAATGAAGTGTGGTAAGTCTCAAATGTGTGTGTCTATCGTCAGGGCGCCGCCACGAACGTAAGAACAGCCCAAACTCATAATTACAGATCATGCTACTAAACATCACCGACCACAGATGGGATATCGGCCTTCTTTGATCTCATGGCCGCCAAACAAAGCATCAAGTGCGAGCATTATGTTGATCGGAAAATTCCAGACTCGCTTCACGTCTCACATGAGTGGCCCCTCCCTGTTTGTCTGTGTGAACATCTCCAAACTCAAAGATGGAGGTTTTCATCTCTCCTCAGAATACTGTATTGCTATTGCCTAATGCTGGAGACGAAGGGAAGCTGAAGCAATATCGGTATCAAAAATAGAGTGAAATAATACATTTACACTACCCTATCAAATTAACTGTTTAGCAATTTACAGGAGTTATTTAGACAGCACAAAACACTCATCTCCACCTTACAATGATCTTTCTTCATAAGAAAACGTATTTTCAACATTTGAGTGTGTTTCCAAGCTACATATGTGTACTACGAGCCAAGGGAGATCTGCGTCCCTAGAGTGCATTTGCGTCTGTCAATGTTAGTTTAGAACCTGCCACAGATCTTGAAGTTGTGATGGGAAAGAACAAAACGTATGAAAGTGTACAAAGCTTTCGTAATAGACTGCTTGGACATCTTAAAGCAGAAAAAACTCTGTCAGACAGCAAACCATAGACCCACTCTTGTGACTAATAATCCATGGGTTATGGCCCTACTACAGTACAGGCGATGAAGCTTTACACAAGTCTGTGCAAGCGACTTCAATCACTGTCCACCTGCTCCAATGAATTAATACCTGTATATTTAATAGAATCGCCACACATACTTGATACCAGCACAAAGACGGTATTTGTTTTCATTACATTAGAAGAGAGAGACATGGTAAAATCATATCGAATTCTCTGTCAGATGAAGTTAGTGGAGCTTTTATACTTAGAACATTTTTTTCTCTGTTGGATGGTACAAAATAACAATGATAGAGAAAATGTTTAGGTGACAGGCGTGAATGCACCCTGATGGATGCAGATCTCCTTCAGACTGTAGTATCTGTATGTAGCTTGGAAACACATCACAATGGAGTAGCAAAATCCTCATCCTCCTTTCAGTTATGGTACTGTCTTTTATGCTACCTAGGGTTTCAGGACAAAACTTCGTTTTGGTGCTGGCCTTACATATAGTACATCATTCGCAGAGCTTTAACAAGCTTATCCCGTTTCCACCAGGTGCCCAAAAAAGCCCGGCCTGTCACATTAACTCAGATCAACCTGTTTCTGCACAGTGTGCAGAAGGTGGTAGATATAGTGGTCTCAACTTCTGTTCACTTCCGACTTAAACTGGGATGGTCACATGGACAAATCTGCGTGGAGGGTGGGACAGAGACTAAGTAACAGTTACAAGATGCAAGGGGACTGTCTAACGCCATATTGGAGTTTCATTGTAGCAGATAGGTTCGATAATGTTGACTCGTTTCGAGGTATGAGGGTGGCATGAGTATGATTCACCAGTAGCTGAAATCATTAAAAGACGTCTCCATAGGATCCAATGCAAGTAAGTGGTTGACTGGATAGACTTCATTCCAAGTCGCAGAGCCGGCCAGAGTAGCCAAATGGTTCTAGGTGCTTCAGTTTGGAACTGTGCGACCGCTACGGTCGCAGGTTCGAATCCTGCCTCGGGCATGGTTGTGTGTGATGTCCTTAGGTTAGTTAGTTTTAAGTAGTTTTAAGTTCTAGGGGACCTCAGATGTTAGGTCCCATAGTGCTCAGAGCCATTTGAACCATTTTGAACCAAGTCACAGACAGCATTTCTACCAGAAAGCATAGCCCTATCACCAAATTTTGTTTCCCTGTAGAACCAAGATCGCTTTTTATGTGAGGTGATGGTAACAAAGTTGATTTTAAAGGTGCAGTCCTTATGTGAAATATCTGTTGCCTGCAGTCCTTTTTCACATCAATTTCCAGAGGGGAAGAGCTGGTAGGTTTTTCAGTAGGAAGTTTAATTAATTTATCAATGTAATTAATTAGTCCATGAAATTAACAATAAAAGTGTGCTTGTGTTGGCGAGGGGAGTTCCTAGAGGGATGGGAGAAGAGAGTAGTGGAAGGAGAAGGAGGAGGAGGGGATAGGTGGGGAACACTATGTTAAGGTTCCTGTCTATGAAAAGGAAGGATTATCCCCAGGGGGTCATAATCCTCTTAGCAGAACAATAGGTTAAGGCTTGTTAATAACAGAGAACTTCCCCTGAATGTATACTTGTCCTTGAATTTAGGCAAACTGCACTAAAAAAAACGTGCTTATGCCCACCTTGCCCAGCTACTACCCCTACACCATGAATCACTATAATGCCATTCAGCCATGCAAGTAGAATCGAATCGCTGTACCCTCACCCAGAACTTTTGTGTGAACACTACCGGCTGGCCTAAAAGTCACGCACATCAAAAGTACAATCGTCTTACCAAGTTTGAGGGCATCTTATGTAACATGTTGCACTGTCAATATTAAGCTCCGTTGTTATGTTAATCTTTAGTTCCTTTAGTGCAGGCGGGGTGTTCTTATAGATCTCCACAGATAGAAATCTCGAGACGTAATCTTGGAAGGACATGTGGGCCATAATAAATTAGAGAGATGATTGGGTAACCATAAAATTTGGTTAAGAAACGAAATGTCCCATTAGATTTGGGCCAAGTAGCACCGTCCTGCAGTATCCAACAGTAATATTTATGTACCTCAAGAGGTGAAATAAACTATGTAACGGCTTCTTGGTACACTGCATGTTCAAAGAAAGTAGGGCGAAAGGACGCACGGATTTTTGCTTCACGAAATTCTTGTTTTTTGGCTACTCGCGTTTTAATTAAGTTGAAACCACACCTCATTAGTAATGAAAACACTGTCTAGGTATGCCGGCCGGGGTGGCCGAGCGGTTCTAGGCTCTAAAGTGTGGAACTGCGCGACCGCTAGGGTCGCAGGTTCAAATCCTGCCTCGGGCATGGGTGTGCTCAGAGCCACTGACTAGGTATGTGACTGCATGTGTGTCAACAAATGCCTGTACTCATAGACCATGTGCAAGACACCTTTCTTTATTCGGCTACTTAACGTCCTGCTCACGAAGAACATGATATGTACGAAAGTTTAAATTCTGCGTCACTTTTTGAGCTCCTCCGTACAAAATCTGAGATTGGACAGATAGAGCCCTAAAATTTTTAAAGCCGAACGCAGCTTCACTTTGTTCATCTCAGCCAGTTTATCCACATAACGGGAAACGTGAGAATAATCTTGTTTTTGTTAAAATATTCAGCACGGCGACGTCTGGACAGTTCCACGAAATTCGACTTTTCGGTCGCGCTGTATTTCGGTTAATGTGAGTGTGTGTGTCTAGCATAAGAGCGTCCGCACGATAGTTTATACACGGGGAGGGCGATGTTGCTTGTGAAAAATTGGGGAGGGGGGTGCTGGGTGGTGGTGGTCTGATATGAAGTATTTATAACATTCTGGAAGACGAATGGCGACTTGTAAGTAGTCATAAAATCGTTTCAGTTCCGACTCCGTGAAAAATCTGCGTAATAGAGACTCCTAAATCATTTTCTCGAAAGAAAAACACCGTCTAGCCGAACAGTATACGACATACAAGACAGATTTGAAGTACATGGATTTGTTATGGATGCATCAAGAACCAGCCACTCAGCAACAGTTACAAATGAGGAAAATGAATAGCGAGAATGTTTAGCTGTGATTCAAAGTCTGCGAAAATCAACCAGACGATTGGCAACTGAGCTGGATTTATCACGAAGATCAGTGCAAAGAATGTTACACAAACAGAAGTTGAAAGTTTATATTCCATGTTTACGACTTGGGTTAGTTGAGGATGATCGAAATCGGGGTCACCAATTCTGTAAATTGATTCTTGACCAGAATAAACATGTTCCTAACCTATTCAGTGAAACTGTGTGGTCTGACGAGGCTAATTTTAAGTTAAGCGGACAAATTAACAAACACAACAGCACTTACTGACTCATCTGATATCACGCCGACGGATTTTTTTCATGCCATAGAGTATGTAACAGTTTTCCAAAAAGTGTTAAAAATGATGTATTAATGAAGTCGGAAAACAGTCTGAACATAAAAAGTAATTGTAAGTTTTTGTATTTGTAATTAAATATAAAGTATATTTTTTGTTTAAATCAGTGGCTAGTGTCCAGTGACTTAAGCGCCACCCAGTGTACGTCTCGCACTGCAACACTTGGAACACCGTCACTTTAAATATAACCGCCCGATGTACGAGGGTCACTCCAAAAGACATGCACACTATTTTTGTAAAAATACAATTTTCGTTCTGCATGCGTGAAAGTTTTACAGTGTGTAGATACATCCTTCCTGCTTGTTATCAAACTTAGTTCAACCTGTTCCCGTGAATGGCGCCGTCACAGCATGTCTTCAAGATGGCTGCTATACTTGACGTCCGTCAGAAGCAACGTGCTGTCATAGAATTCCTGTGCTGTGAAAACGAGACAGTGGGAAACATCCTCATGAGGTTGAAAAAGGTGTATGGAGAAGCTGCTGTCGATCGCAGTACAGTTAGTCGGTGGGCAAGCAGGTTACGTGATGAAAACGGGCACGGCAATATTGAGGATTGTCCTGGCAGCGGCAGGCCACTTACTGCACACACTCCAGACAATGTGCAGAGAGTTAAAGAATTGGCGTCTGCTGACAGACGCATCACAGTAAACGAATTGTCACGCTACGTTGGGATAGGGGTAGAAAGTGTTTGCAGAATACTGAAAGTGTTGGCGTTAAACAAGGTTTGTGCCAGGTGGGTTCCCAGGATGTTGACAGTGGCTCACAAAGAAGCAAGCTTTTGGAACAGTACGAGAATGGTGGAGATGAATTTCTTGGAAGAATTGTGACAGATGATGAAACATGGCTCTATCATTTTTCACTAGAGAAGAAGAGGCAATCAGTGGAGTGGCATCTTGCAAATTCACTCAAGAAAAAAAATTCAAAACCACACCTTCTGCTGGAAAAGTTATGGCTACGGTGTTTTTCGATTCCGAAGGACTCTTGCTTCTGGACATCATGCCAAGTGGAACCACCATAAATTCTGATGCATCTGTGACGACAATTAAAAAACTTGAAGCTCGACTGACAAGGGGAGACCACGACGTTTGGAACGCGGATTTACTGCAAAACTTCGCACACTCATAGTACTCCAAAATGTGTAAGCAGTAGCGCGTACTTCTCAATCGTTATTGAGAAAATCGCAAGATAATTTAGGCGCGTGGCCACTTTTATCATGAAGCGGCGGCAGCCGAGTGGTTAGCGTTCAAGCCCCGTAATCACTGGATCGATGTATCGAATCCCGCTCATCAGTTTTTTTTTAAATTTCTAACACAGTAATTTTATTTACTATTTATATTACAGTTGATATAATGGGAAAAATACGTGTAATTGGATGAACTTTTATTAAATTTACAATTTTATTTGGCAGTCTACAAATTTTTATTATCATGTTATGTGGAGAAAAGAAAATATTGTTCCTAAAGGATGTATCTACACACATGATGAAAAAAAGATGGATTTTAAAAAAATAGTGTGCCTTTCTTTTGGAGCGACCCTCGTATATAACAGAACAGGTTTCAACTAAGTAGACAGCAAAGTCGTTCGAAGTAATCAATGAGCCGTTAATTAATTAGTCTCAGGCAGAAAGTAGTACAGGGGTACAACTATACAGCATGGGAGAAGAGTGCATTCCTACTATATAGGCCATTTTTAATCTACTCACTTCACATCCGTAAGTGGGGCGTTATTTCGATCGTAATACAGTCTTCACTTAAGTCTTTTTATCTGCAAAATTCATCAGCAGTTACATTTTAAAAAATGCGAAACCTACAGGAGTGGTCGTAAGGTGGTATCAGCGTGGTGGAGGTCCTTCGAGCACCCAGGGTAGCCGGAATGCCCACCGAGTGGCAATCGCTGGCCTATGCTCCGGCCATTAGGCCGTATCACGTCTTAACTCGGCCTAATATCATTTGGGCGAACCAGCGGAGCGCCCCAATTGCCCGGGCCGCCGTCGGCTCCTATTACTGACACACTCCACGTGTTCCTCTGCCGGCGCCGCTGCTGCCGGCCCCTTGCAGCTCACGTGGCTCTATGGGCCGCATGAAGGACAGTCATAAAGTTGTAGTCATCACCTCCAAAAAGTCAAGCCTCGACCACGTAACTTGCCGGTGGTGTTAGTGCTTCTCTACATATCCACCCTTCAAGGCAACACGTTTTTCCCAACGATGTCGGAATTGGCGTAGAGCATTGTTGTAGAGGCCTGCTTTCTGGCTGTTCTAAAAATGTTGAAAAAGGTCAAATTAGAAGGCCCCCATCACTTTTCAGTCTGAAATACGTCGTGCAAGCGAATCACATTTTTAGATGCAAGTTAGTCAGTCTGACCTGCAAATCAGTTGCATTTCAAATCAGATCCACTAGAAATCGGGGAGGCTGCGGAAACGCACGTTTATTTTCAAGTGAAATACAACAATAGTGATTGCTTAGGTGATATCTTCCTTTCCCTCCACCTAGACACTTGCATGTACTGGGCACGGACTAAGACGGCTTCTGCGTGCTCTGCCAGCCGCAGAGCACCAAGGGCAGATCAACAGAAGGATTGTTCCTATTCCTGCTGGTGGAACAGACAGTGAATGCGTCGGCATCTAGTGCCGCACACGGGCAGGGGGAGGGCAGGGAGCCATTCATTGTGCTCTGTCTGCTTCTGGAGAGACCTTTTACCTTTCTTTTTCTATGTTCCCACGCTAAAAACAGCTCGCCAAAGGTGCACAAAATACATTGGATGGAGTGTTGTGACGTAAAATTTTTAGACTTATGTTTCCAGGAATGGGTTTCAGTACGAGGGCCACATTTTTTTCCTACAGTTGTGGGATTACCGTGGCGTCTGCTTAATATTTTCGTTGGTGATACTTAAGTGTTACTTTCTGATTGTCGCCTGTTTGAGACAGGAGAAACGTCCATAGATCTGCACTCTCGACTTCACTTCGCATTCTGCTCTGGGTAGAATGACTTCAGGCTCTGCTTGCAGAGGAGACACTTCAGCCTCTGTTTGTAGCAGAGCCAATTCGCGTTTTACGTTTGGCAGAGATACTGTGAGTTCCGCATGCAGCTTCAGGTAGTGTCTTCGTCCAGCAGACTTCTGAATCAGACCTCGTCCGGAGACGATGCAGCAGGAATACTTAGCGAGCCGCCGGCACTACCCTCACTTCCCCGTCTCGGTACGAGTTGTTTTTTTCTTATCACGTCCTTCCGCCTGCCGCGCTGCAGACTTGGTTACTGGTCCAGAACTTCACCACTTGCTGTGTCTCCTCTTTACAAGTATCATCATCATCGGTATAGGCGATGTAGTGTGGGCTAGTCTACTGTTAGGGATCGGCTAGTTCCACTTCTAGATACCCTACGGTCTGTAGGCAAGTTGCTGTATTTTCCAGCCCAGGGGAACTTGTTTTAGGAGATGCTGCTAGCCAGTCAACTCCATATTTCTGACCTGAAGAAACGGAGCGTCAGACCACAACTGTCGACCGACCATAAAAAAATGGTTCAAATGGTTCTGAGCACTATGGGACTCAACTGCTGAGGTCATAAGTCCCCTAGAACTTAGAACTACTTAAACCTAACTAACCTAAGGACAAC